>NW_004524676.1:1236996-1238024 GCF_000260255.1 Octodon degus | reverse complement strand
TCCTTTCCCTCATCCCAGTTGTTCCTTTCTGTTGAACAGTTTCTTTCCCTTTCACATTATCTACTGTACCTTTCCGATTTTATTTGCTCTTTTGGGTTCTCATCCTAGAGAGGCAATAGGATGTTTGCATACACAGATCTGATTTATTTCACTTAGGAGTAGGTCTTTAGTTGTACTTATTTACTTATAAAAGCCTTGAGTTTATCTTTATTATTATTTTTTGTCTTTTAGGGAAGGGTCTGCAGGGTGTTCAGGGTCTCACTACTAGATCAGACTCGTAGTGATCCACCTGTTTACAGCCTCCCAAGAGCTGGGATTACAGGCATGTGCTGCCACACCAGGAGGCCCCATCCCAGGAGGCCCTGGGGGTGGGACAAGCACAGCAGGCCTGGGGATTGAACCCCACCCCGACTGCAGTGCCCTGTCTAAGCAGGCGCTTTAATCCGCTGAGCTATTTGGCCGGCCCGAGTTTATCTTTTTTAATAGCTGAGTAATACTCCATTGTACAAAAATGCCTCATCTTTTTAATCCATTCCTCATTTCCAATTTTTTGTTTCTTTGCACTACTTAGCGCCAAAAAGCCAAATAGTATGAACTGTCCAACAGACAAAAGGTTGAGAAGGGGTCGGGGTAGGGGGAAGAGAAGGGAACCAGAATTTCCTCAAGGGCTGGGGAGGAGAAATGAACCACGGAGAGCACTCACTTGGTGTGAGCCCTGGGACTCACGGCCTGTTCCGACACCTCGGCCCACGGGATGCAGCTGCACAAGTGCACCGGGGGAGGCCACACTGCATGGCACCCCGGGAGGGGCAGCACCAGCAGGCGGGTGGGCCCACGATCCCAGTCACCGCAGAGACTGCAAGGAAGCCACGCAGAGGACCCAGCCCGGGCCCAAGAGACCTGACTCCAACCCTCTCTTTGGCTCAGCTACACCTCTGCTGAAGCCTGGGGTAGCAAAGCTGCCGCTAGCAGACCCACAGGGGTGAGCACCACCAGTACGTTGTAAGCACCGCTGATCCACAGGAGCC
>NW_004524676.1:1236162-1236896 GCF_000260255.1 Octodon degus | reverse complement strand
CAGCCTCCCAAGAGCTGGGATTACAGGCATGTGCCGCCACACCCAGTCTCAGTTGCCATCCCAGGAGGCCCCGGGGGTGGGACAAGCACAGCAGGCCAGGGGATTGAATCCCTCTCCGCTGCAGCGCCCTGTCTAAGCAGGTGCTTTAATCCACTGAGCTATTTGGCCTCTGGAGTTTATCTTTTTTAATAGCTGAGTAATACTCCATTGTATAAAAATGCCTCATCTTTTTAATCCATTCCTCACTTCCAACTTTTTGTTTCTTTGCACTACTTAGCACCAAAAAGCCAAATAATTTGAACTGTCCAGCAGACAAAAGGTTGAGAAGGAGTCGGGGTAGGGGGAAGAGAAGGGAACCAGAATTTCCTCAAGGGCTGGGGAAGAGAAATGAACCACGGAGAGCACTCACTCGGTGTGAGCCCTGGGACTCACGGCCTGTTCCGACACCTCGGCCCATGGGATGCAGCTGCACAAGTGCACCAGGGGAGGCCACACTGCATGGAACCCCGGGAGGGGCAGCACCAGCAGGCGGGTGGGCCCACGATCCCAGTCACCGCAGAGACCTCAAGGAAGCCACGCAGAGGGCCCAGCCCGGGCCCAGGAGACTTGACTCCAACCCTCTCTTTGGCTCAGTTACATCTCTGCTGAAGCCTGGGGTAGCAAAGCTGCCGCTAGCAGACCCACAGGGGTGAGCACCACCAGTACGTTGTAAGCACCGCTGATCCACAGGAGCC
>NW_004524676.1:1228590-1235722 GCF_000260255.1 Octodon degus | reverse complement strand
GTCTGCTGGTACTGGGGAGGCCTGCTGGTGTTGGGGAGGCCTGCTGGTGTGTGTTGGGGAGGCCTGCTGGTGTATGTTGGGGAGGCCTGCTGGTGCTGGGGAGGCCTGCTGGTGTTGGGGAGCCCTGCTGGTGCTGGGGAGGCCTGCTGGTGTTGGGGAGGCCTGCTGGTGTGTGTTGGGGAGGCCTGCTGGTGTGCGTTGGGGAGGCCTGCTGGTGTTGGGGAGGCCTGCTGGTGTTTCTGGTATCTCCAGGTTGCCCTTGCCAGTAGTATTGCCTAGTGTATCCAACCGTTTTCAAGCTCTCGGGTGAGGGAAGCAAAGCACACTCTGGATGCTGAAAGAAAAGCTGTTAAATTTATTGCAGATTATGAGCACAAAGGGGTGCTGGGATTACAGAAAAGATGCACAGCATGCCACAGATAGATGGGGCTCTGTGCTTCTGTGTCAGAGAGAGAGAGTGAGAGAGCGAGAGCGAGAGTGAGAGCGAGAGAGAGATTATACTACTTGTGTCCTTTTATTTTCCTTCTACATCTCAGTACGGCCTCAGCATGGTTCTGTGTTCTTACATCACCAATAGTCCTGAGACAGGTTAGGGTGTGGCAGAGCTGCGGGGAGGTAGGTGTGACTTGTTAACTGTGAGACCCCTGATGTGGGCAGAACAGTGCTCCGCACCCTGCGTGTGGGCTTCTTATGAATCGCCTAGACCTGATGTCGGCCTGAGGAGAGTGATACAAAACGGCCAATGCCCGCTGAACTTTTGCCACTGAGTTCTCCTGAGTGGTGGCTGCGCTCACGCTGTAGAGTGTACTTCTTTTCTCATTTTTATTTGGCCCAAAGCACTCTACAGAGCCTGTTTCTTTTCCTGCATTTAATAAAACTTGACTACTGCTTGTGCTTCTCTTAATGAATTCTTTCCTTAGGACAAAAGAAATCTTAGAAACCAGAGGAAACTCCAGCATCCCAAACCTGGAAACACTTGGCCTAGCCAGGGGGATATAGTGGGAAGCCCTTTGGGCATACTTGTTTTTGTTTGTTTTGCTTTGTTCTATCTTTCTTTTCTTTAGGGAACCCAGAAGGCCTCTCATGATGCCAGGAAAGTGTTTCCTGCGCTGGTTAGCACGCAGGGCAGAGGAGAATGCGAATGTGTGGCCTCTGGGTTTCTTCTCACCATAGGAGCCCTACAGACCCACATCAGATTTGTTTGCCTTTTCTTCCTTTTCCCCTGTGGTTACTCTGTCCCCATGAGTTAAATAGCCAGGAAGCCTGCCTCGTTATGCCCCTTTGTCCACACATTTCTGTGCTCTGTGATACTTTGCTCAGATTTCTCACTCTTGAGAAAAATGGCTGTTGGTAACTTGATCTTCTGCCCTAGGAGCCAACTACCTGAGTTCACTCCTTGTTGTGATCAGAGCTTCATCCGTGCTTTCCCCTACACAGCTGGCATCTCTGAGTATTATCAGTGAACTGCTTTCTCATGGCATTATTTCATCCTGGCTAGTTCCATTTTGGCTTGCCACAAATATTCAGCCACATGAGTTCCACCATGTTTGATTTCTCATGGCTTCATGGTCACCGGAAAATCTCATTCCTGCAGATAGGAGCTCAACCTCTGATACTAGAGAACACATGGGCTTCCTTCCTCTTTTCTTTTGAATTAGGCTAGATCTCCTCCCTGTTTCTTCTAACAAAGTTCAGCTAACGTAGACACACTTGCCTGGTGTCCTGAGCAGAACAAAAGAGCACACAATAGAGGTTAACTCAACTGACTGTGTGTGAGTCAGTCTTAGGATTCTTAAAAGATTTTTTTTCCTTAAAAAAAAAAGAGGTTTCTTTCTCTACTGCCTTAGATAAAGTACCAGAATTTTTACTATTAGGAGTAAGTGTAAGAGCTATTGTTTCTCAGGTGGCTCCCTCCTGGCTAAGTAGAGCCACATCAAGTGGCTCAAGATGCTCAAAGGAGTCCTGAGATGTGGTTTCTCAGGTGGCTGCACTGTACTTAAGCAAAGCTGTCACCTGGCTTGGCAGTGGCTGAGGTTACCCCATTTGCAGGGACTCCAACCTGATCACATGGGATTTTCAAAGGACCAGGCATAGCCATTGGGTTGTTCCACCTGCTCCCCCAGGAGTTAATAGGCCTACAAGGAGACATGAAGCCTCTCTAGGGCTCCTTCTATGTGTCTGTAAAAGATGCCAGCATTGGCCTTATGCTGGATGGAAGTGACTGTCTAGTAAATACTCGAGTCTAACAAAGGTGCTTTGTGGGCTTTTCAGAGCTCCTCCTTCTGCACAGGATACCATGTTAAGAACCTGGGACTCAGCTGTTTCTGACTCTAGGCCACATGACCAGCCAGGGGAAACCTCATGAACCATGATCTTCAAATTCTACTGACTTTGCCATATCTTTGACCAGTGGAAAAAGTTTGACCCTGCCAGTTTATAAAAAGGAATAGCTTATCTACTGCTGAACATGCTTAAGGTTCATTATAAACTAGAAAATAGTGATAGATTGGTACAGGATGGCAGTTTAAATTATGAGATTATTTTTTAGGTATGTTGTTTCTGTTTAAAATGTAGAAGGTGGAGTGAAATCTCTTATGTTCCAGCTTTTGAAATGCTTTATCTCTGGAAAAATCTCAGAAACGATGGTATTTAGAGTGGCTCCCAAGGAAGAGCAGTACCTTTGATGATCCTGTCTTTATCTCCTGAGATATCTCTCAGGGGAATATGGGCCTCCCCCATCTGTTTAATGGAGAAACTTCAGATAGGAAGCTAGACAGCTATGATTCAATTTCTAGACATGGCTTTTACCTAATTAAACAATCAGAATCTGGAGGAGGGTCAAAAGAGGGAGCCTAAAATTATGGCTATCACAATTGGCAGTGCTTTAAACTCACCAGAGTTGTTTGAGGAAAACCCCAAAGACAAGGGAGGTTCATGTTTCAAGTGCAAGAAGACTACAAATGGAATGCGATTTATCCAAGTCAACACCTGGGCCAGTTCGGGTGTGGGGTGACTGATGTGTCTGACTCAAGCATGGGGTCCTGACTGTTCCCACACCCAGAAGGGGCTGGGCCAGCCAGACCCTCACGTCCCACTCTGAAGAGGCCCAAAGGAAACTGCAATGATGCTGCCCATGGTTATCACCATCTCCTGTGAGGAACTCTTAGTAACACTGGTGTTGTAGGTGAGCCAGTTCAATTACTTCATTCCGTTTTGACCTTCTTCTCTGGTAAATCCTCCTCTAGATTTATAGCCATAGGTGGGGTTGAGGAGACCCCTCATCATCGATTCTTTAATCCTGCTCTGCTATGTGACTTTGAAAGCCAGGCATTTAACAATGAGTTTGTAATTGTCCCTCACTATCCTAATCTCAAACTAGAAAGTGATTTACTATTAAATTTGCAGGCAATTCTCAAATTCCAACTAAGTTAAAAGCAGATTTTACCTGTTGTGTCTACACTAAGTCTCCATGATCTAATTAGCTAACAGATAGATTTTGCTGCATGGTATAATGGAATACCTGATTTAATAAAACCCTTCTTCCTTTATAAACCAGAAAAGAGAGGAATTTCTTTGAGTGTCGGATTGGAAGGCTAGGACAAGAACTCTGCCCAATGATATACTTTTCAAGAAGTTAGATGGAATAGCTACTGGATGGCCATCCTGCCTGAAAGTAGTAGCCGTTACAGCTATGCTAACAGAAGAAGCTGCAAAACTTAGTTACACTTTAAAACAAAGACTAGAAGTCTTGACTCACCATCAGGTCGGAACAACTCTTGAGAGGAAGGTTTATATGTGGTTAGAGGGAATGGCTTGCCAAGTATCAGGTCATGCTCTTGGGCGCCTCTCGGGTTGTTATAGAAACGTGCAGTACTCTTAATCCCATCCCTCCGATGCCTATAGGCCCTGCGGTTAGTCACTTTTGTGAATAAGTGATCTTGTAGACCTGTACAAGCAGGAGGACGTCAGTGACCTGCCCTTCCAAGACTCTGAGTGGGTGTGGCTCACTAATGGGAAGAGCTTTGTCCAAGAAGATATCACAAGGCTGGGTATTCAGGTATCAGTTCACAACAGGTCACTGAGGCCCAACAATTTCCCTCCAGGGCCTTTGCTCTAGGAGCAGAGCTCAGAGCTCTTATTTGGATCTTAGGATAAGGCAAACAGTTGAATATCAATACAGACTCTAAATATGCCTTTCCGGTGCTACACGCTTATGTGCCAATCTGGGAAGAAGGATCTTGCTGTAAAACACAGCAGGAAAACCTACAGCTCTTAGAGTAATCTATCTTCCCAAGCAGGTTGCTATCATTCACTTCAAAGGATGCCCAAGATACAAGTCTAAAATCTCCTTGGGAGAGCAAAAGGCTGATAGAGAGGCAAGAGGGGCAGCCCTACAGCCTCTCAAGACCCCAGCCTTATCACCAGGTCCTGAGGAACCATTCTGGTCCTTCCTCAAGGGATGCAGTGACAAGCTATAAAAATCCTACATGGGAAATTATCACTGGAATTTCTACAGGAGTAAGATGAAAGCTATTCCTGAGAACCTCTGGAAGACCTGAGGCTCCTTTTTAGAAATAGGGACTCCAATGTTGTTCTGGATCCAGATAAGAAGAATCATTAATAACCCTAATTCACCACAGTTTAAATGCACACCTATACTGAAGCTCTCATTTTTAAGAGACCCATTGTGTGCATGACCCATTATGTGTACAACCTTGATAAGGCTGTAGCTCTCAGGCTTTCAATATCTTATACGACCTCCCTATTTGCCAGACTTTGTTCTCCAGAAGAGTCATGGAAATCTGACCTGCTCCTCATGTTCAGGTGCTACATCACCAGTGTATTAGTAAAGTTACTTTCTTCTCCCTTCCAATGCATAGGTCAACAGTCACTCTTTCTCACTGTTTTTTGAAGGGTTTTCTTTGTACAGCCCAGCCAGTGAGCCACAGAACCCCATGGCAGCTGGGGAGCATGTGACCCCACAGTAGCTGGGGTCTATACCCCCTTCAGCCAGAGGAGGCTGTAGAAGACAGAGATCTCCGCTTGCTCAGCACCCCATACAGAATGATGGGGATACGTGTCTCTCGGGGGGTGAAATGAGACAAGAGATGAGGGAGAGGCAGCTAGCTGGGAAGTGGACTTGACCTGTGGATCACCACATCCCAGGGCTCCAGTGTGGAACATTCGTCAAGGCCATACACACGGGCTTCTTGTGACAACAGAGCAGGGTTTTCCTCAGATCACCTAGACCTGATGTCAGCCTGTGGAGCCGGTGCTTCAGAAGTGTGGGTCCACACTGAGCTCACCATGTGCTTTCTTCCATAGTGGCTGTCCTCATGCTGTGAGGTGCGTTTCTTTTCCTGCTTTTATTTGGTCCAAACTCACGCTGCAGAGCCTGTTTCTATTCTACCTTTAGTGAAACTTTACTACTGTTTGTGCTTGTCTTAGCAAATTTTTTGTTCAGAAATCACCTCTGGTACCCCTAAGCCCAGTAACAGCTTATTCTCAAGATCTATGAAACGTTTGAAGAACAATCATTATCAGTGCCGTAATTTACTGGGGAACAAACAGAAGAATTAGAAATACTAATTATTAGTAAGTCTAAGAAGTCCAGGGACAAATTATTCAAGACTACCTGTTTTCTTCTAAACCTATATTAGGGTATAAAACACAGATTATTCATTTTAACAAAAATTACTTTTAAACTTCCACAGTTCTTCCAAGTGAAGCTTCTGCATTTTAAAGTTTTTATTTGGAGGCTAAGTAGGCAGCATAGTAATGTAGCAGGAGAAGTAATAGCGTTAGAAGTAGATTTGGATGTATGTTGTGGTTGCGTAGAGTGACGCCGCTGGGGTGGGACAGACTTCACTGCGCCCCTCTTGCTTTAGGTCCTGTGCTATTCCCTTCAGCACACATTTTAAATTTCTGTCTACTAAAACCCTTCATGTCTCTCGCTATGCATCTTTCTCTTTTTAAAAGAGAAACAAGTTAAAAAATGAAAGTAAAACAGTTTCAAAGCAGGCTAACTGGTGAGTAACAATAGTTAATACGCTGTGTATTGTTAGCTTCACAGTAGTTACTCAGAGTACAAGAGATAGGCATGAAATATTATCTGAACAATAGTAGCACCAATCTTTCTTTTCAATGAAATAACATAAATCTTAACTGGTGTGTGTGTGTGTGTGTGTGTGTGTGTGTGTGTGTCCCTTCCTTTCCCTTTCCCCCATCACAGTTTCTCTTTTCTTTTGGACAGCTTCTTCTCAATTCACAATATCTACTATACATTTTGGATCTTATTTACTCATCCAATTTCTCACATTAGTGATACAATACAATGTTTACACATGCGTGTCTGATCTATTTCACTTAGGAGTATGGTCTGGAGTTGCATCCACTTATCTACAGAAGTCTCAGGTTCATCCTCATTTATGGCTGAGCGATGTCCCGTTGTATGAAAATACACCTTTTTATCTGTTCCTCAGTTGATGGGCATTTGGGTTATTTCCAATATTTAGCTATGGCAAATTGTGCTGCTATAAACATGGGTGCACATATATCACTGTGGTATGATGTGTTTAATTCTTCTGGGAAGATACCCAGAAGAGGAATAGCTGGGCCAGATGGGACCTCTACACCAAATTTTTTGAGGAATTTCCACGCTGATTTTCCACAGTGTTGCATCATCCCACAGTCCCACTGACAGTGGAAAGGGTTCCTTGTCCCCACAGTCCCATCAGCATTTATTATCAGTTGATTTTTTGATGATAGCCATTCTTTCTAGGGTGAGATGAAATCTTAAGTGTTGTTTTAACCTGCATCTCTTGAATGACTAGTGATGTTGAACATCTTTTCATATATAGTGTTAATCTCAGGTTGGATCTTTGAATTTGGGGGTCCTGATTTTTTAAAATTCTTTATATGTTCTAGATATAGGTCCTTTGTCTGATGGACAACTGGCTGTAACTTTTTCACACTCTGTGGGTTGTCTTTTTTTATTCTGTTTGTGATTTGTTTTGTTGTGCAAAAGCTTTTAAATAAGGTCAGATCCCATTTGTTGATTTTTGTAGTATTTCCTATGTGACTTGGGTTTTGTTTATGAGGTAGCTGCCTACACTTAAGGGCCTGAGATAGA
>NW_004524676.1:1222697-1228020 GCF_000260255.1 Octodon degus | reverse complement strand
AACTGCCTGTGACCGAGAAGGGAGCCATCAGAAAATGGGCCACCTGAGCAGGGTCTTCACCCTCTTGCCTCTCACAGATACAAGGGCACACAAACAGCCGCACTCAATGCTGCCCAGTGTCTACTAATCATTAATTACCTCCCTGCACTGTGCCGAGCTCTTCATAGAACAGCCTCATTTAATCCTGGCAGTAACCCTTGAGCTAGGTGCTGTTATCCTTATTTACAGGTGGTGACGCAAAGCTCAAAGGTTAAGCTTGTCTCTGGTCTCCTGTGCGCACACAGCTACATGGTTCCTAGGGATTGGTGACAGCAGGCTTTGGGGAAGGGAAAGGAGGGCTGTAACAGTGTGTACTTATACCTGGACACCCAACGTAACTCCTGACAGAGTAGCAGGAGGTTTCAAGGGGGTGAGAAATAATTCATGAAAAGCTACCTCAAATGTGCACACACTTTTACCATCTGATCTTACAGAATGTAATATTTACAGAGAGAATGTAATGTTTTTAGTCAGAATGTTAATTTTCGGCATTGCTGTTGTATCTAAATGTCCCTCCCAAGGCCTCCTGGGGTCACAGGTGAGGCTTTTGGATTATGGCAGGATCAGGAGTGTGCAGTGTTGCCTCACGGGCATGTGATGCTGGCTCACTTCACTGATGGGTTTATAGGTGGGTGTGGCATTGGGAGCCGATGCTTGGCAGGAAGAGCTGGGCCTCTGTGGGCGTGGCTTGGAGAGAAAGCATCCTCCCTTTGCCTCCCATCATCCTTTGCGGCTTCCTGTCTGCCCTGCCCTGAACTGCTTCTCCTGTGCTGTGTAGCCCTGCCTTGGAGACAGCTGACTATGGACTGAAATCTCTGCAAACTGTGAGCCAAAATAACATTCTCTTTCTTTAACTTTTGGGTGTTTGGATTTCGTCCCAGCCATGAGAAAGTATGACAGCCATCTGATACAGCTTAAAAAATAAAACGAAAGCAGATAGAATTCTTTTCATCTACAGATGCCTTCACGTTATCCTTCCAAGTTCATATTTTCCCTTTCCGCATCACACTGTGCTTTTGCGTTTGATATTAGCTTTGTGTTGAAAATTGAAATTGGAATATTAGAGCTCAGTTGGGGGGCCAAACTAATTTAATTAAATATTAAAAGCCAGCTGGTTTTATACTATGTGGGCAAATTAGAGAATTAATGATTTGGTACACTTTCTTGTTCCTGTCAAACTACAAGCACATGAAGAATAGCTCATTCATATCCAGTTACAAAAGGTGAGATTGAAAAATTAGGTCTGCTTTATTAAACTGTTTTCATCAGGCGTCTTTGGAGAATAGGGTAACTTATTTATAAAATGCCCCAGAAGGGGCTAGCTCCTGGGATGAAGTGAAAGAACCCGAGAGACTTTGTTATTAGGCAGCCTAAGGAAAGCCTCATGTGGGAGCACTAATGGCCCCTGAGACCTGCAGGAGTATCGTTTTATGCAATCAGATGCAGCCATTGCTGTCAGTTGAAGCTAATGTTCATCAGCTCTGTGAAGACTTGGGAAATAGCTCAGAAACACACCCAGCAAAATGAGGTACAAGTAATGGCAGTGAGTGAGGTGTGGGTGGCAGAAATGCCTCAGTCCTTGGCAGTGATGTGTTTCCTTGATTTCTTGGTCCTCTGAATATGCGTGCACGTACACACACACACACACACACACACACACACCCTACAATAAGAGCAGAGGGTACCCTATTTGCCTAGAGGCTCAGCTTTCTGGCCAGTGTCCTCAGATTGTTAGGAAAGAAATGATTATCTTTTTTAGTTCAGAACCTTTTCACTTCTCTCCTCTATTCCTTTCCTTTCTTTCCCTTGTACACTAGAAAGTGGGGATGGGTTTTGTATGATATGACGTGCTGAGAGGAAGCTGCTGTAGAAATCTACCCAAGTCACTTCACCTCTGTTTTTCAGGTTTCTGCTCTACCTTGGGGGAATTAGACACCATCTCTGCTTCCAAAAGGATGGTGGTAAGTGACTGTTATGTGTGTCTGCTCACCACGACACCTCCAAGCTCTGTGGCCTCAAACAACAACCAGTTTATTTGTGGTGCTTTTGCAGTTTCTGTTGGGCTTGGTTGAGTCAGCCTCTGGCTCGTCCTCCCAGTAATCCCCTCTGAGGCTGCATCAGCTGTGGGCCATCTGGAGTTTGGCGTGGGGAGGAGGCAGACACAGCTGGAACTCTGTCTTCCTGGTCCACGGCCGCTTCTCTGTGCATGCTGTCCACATGGCCTTTTTAAATTTTTTTTAAATGTCATTTTAAAGAGAATAAAAAATATACTAAAAAACCACTAGGAGTGATACAGAATTTCAAAAATAAGATGATAGGAATTCAACAAAGGTTATCATACTGCGTATTATTGTCTTCAAAGCAGTTGTTCTGATTGCCAGGCGTAAGCATGTGACTGGTATAATAGATATTGCGAAAGGGAAAGAAACTGCTCAACAGGAAAGAACAACTGGGATGTGGGAAAAGAGAACAGAAAGAAAGCAGGGGAAAAAAATATACATGCTAAGGTGATTGTACCATGAATTCTTGGTGCACTGAAAGGCACACGGTCTCTTATGGCGGAGTAGCCAGGCAATCTGCAGGGTGCTGCTGCTGTCAAGACTGCAGAAGCCGAGGCCATCAGGGCCGGGCTGAGATGGTCACATTTTGCTTAAGGCAAGCCCGGGCTCCTCCTGTGTTCCAGGACAGACCAAGCAAGCTGTGAACATGGAACGTGCGGCTCACTGGGGCCAGCAATCCAATGAAAGGCCACCTCAGAGAATCTGGAAGGCACCCTGCTATTTTCATACCTATCTGTTCTGCACACACAGCGGTTCTATTTAGGTGCATTTTTAGAAATGTAGGGCCAGAGGTATAGCTCAGTGGACTAAGCGCTTGCTCAGGTAAGCGCAGGGACTGGGGTTCAATCTCTGGCTCCACCTGCTGTGCCGGCCCTGCCCCTGAGTGCACTGAGCAGGCTGATGGAGTCCAGGCATGGTGGCATGTGCCTGTAATCCTAGCACTTGGGGGCAGAAAGCAGGAGGATCAGTACTCATGTGGGCTATGTAGTGAGACCCTGCACCAGAAAAACAAAGAAAAAGAAAATGTTCATCCTGGGGAAGGTGTGTTTTTTCCCCCAGCAGTCAGGTCAAAGCGTTTCCACTCATGAAGAAAACCATTTTCAGTACTTGGCCACATTATATGGTCACTGTGGCTTGTGTAGTGGATGGTTGACACTTGGATTATCTTAGATGAGTGGGGCTTTAGAGAATCGAGAGTCCTCTCTCTTAATTGTATAACCTGGAGTACTCTTTCTCATGTTTCCCCATTTCCTTTGGGAGAAGCCTACAACTTTTATGATGGATTTTCACCAAGGACTATGATCCCTGCTGTCCTCCTATAGAAGCTGTCTTGCAGGGTGGGGGCAGGGCCTCACTATATAGTTCAGGCTGGCCTCAAACTCACTCTGAAGCCCAGGATGGCCTTGAATATGTGGCAATGCTCCTGCCTCAGGTTCTCAAGGACGGAGACTGCAGCTTGCACGACCAGACCTGCCTCAATACTTCTTTTGGCATAAACATTTTCTTTTTGTTTAAGCATGAGCTTAGACAAAGCTTTTCCTAGGAAACTGATTTACTCTAAGCCAGGTTACGTGACTGGTGTGTGTTCCCGTAGAATCTGCACTTGTCAGCTTTCCTGTTGCTGGGAGAGAAAGCCTGGCATTTACAATTTCAAGAAGGAGACTTTTAATTTAGTTTATGATTTCAGGAGTTAAATCCATAAGAATCTGTGATTAGTCAATATGGAAATTATAAATAAAGCAGAGAGTAAAGAAATCAAAGTCTAAGCATTAAGGAGAAGGCAACAAGCAGGACCCAGTGGGCAGGAAGACTCCCAGGTGATTTAGTTGTATTCCAAAGGTGCAATTTTGGCCTTCCTCTGGGATAGGCTGTCCCAAGCTGCTCCCTTCCCACCTAACACATATTATTTGCCTTTGTAGTACCTTGAGGTTCAGCAACTATAAAAGTCATTCATATATAGATTTAGGAGAGACTTTGTTTTGGGTGACTTTTTAGATCACCTTCTAGACAAGGTGGTAGACATTATTAACTGTCTTCCTGTGTCATTGGCTTACTCAGAGAGCTAAGTCAGTACTAAAGTCTCAGTGGCTTGAATGGTAGTCACTATCCCACAGTTCTGTCGCCTCGAAGTCTAAAATCAAGGTTTTAGCGGGGCTGATTTACTGTGAAGCCTATGGAAAGAATCTGTTCCCTCTCTTTCTCTAGCTTCTGGTAGTTTTCTAGTAATCTTTGACATCCCTTGTCTAGTAGAGGCTTCACCCAATCTTTTCCTTCATCTTTGCATTATGTTGTCCCTATGTGCCTTTCTTTAAAGGACGCTCATTAGATTCAATTAGGGCCCATGATAACCTCTGCTTCACATATTACTGCGGGAGGGACATCTTCAGGCAGAGTCTGGTGCTGAGGTATGGGGAGTTTGGATTGCATAGAGAATTTGAGATGGGACACGTGTTGATCTATTACACACATATGGCTTAAGCTGCTTCAGAATGGATTTCCTTATATTTATAGCTCAGAGCATTCTTTGTAAAAAGTTTTTAGGAATGGATAAGAACATTTTATCTGTCTTGTTTTTCCTTAGAATGACAGTTGGGGTTCATGGGTTTTTTTTTTTTTAGCTCTTTTTCATTTTAATGAGGAAAAAAGACAAACATAACATCAAAACTGTGTTTCAAAACAGGCAAGTAGGACAATTACAATAGTTAATATATTGTGTATTGTTGTCTTCCTGGCAGTTACGCAGAGTACAAGATATAGGTGTGACATCTGCTCCATACAATATTAGCACAGAACTTTCTTTTCAATGAATTAAGAAAAATTAGCTATATCACTATCTTAACTGTCTTGTGTGTACATATTTTTTCTTTTCCCTTTTCTTCCTTTCCCCCTTCCCCATCACACTTTTCCTTTCAACAGTTTCTTCCTAATTCACAATATCTATTATACATTCTGGATCTTTTTTGCTTGTTCAATTTTTCATGTTAGTGAGACAATACAGTATTTACACGTATGAGTCTGTTTTGTTTCACTGTGAGTATGGAGTTCCATCCATTTACCTAGGAAAGTCTCCAATTTATCCTTCTCTTTGGCTGAAGAGTGTTGTGTCTAGTTGTTCCCCCAAAGCCTCATACAGTCACGGGGTGGGGAATTATAGCGTTTGAGATTAACTCATGATCCACTGGGATTATGGCTTTTAGTGCTGCTGGGATTATGAATGTGAATGT
>NW_004524676.1:1203090-1222217 GCF_000260255.1 Octodon degus | reverse complement strand
TTCAAGTGGGATTCACCCCAGGGGTGCAGGGATGGCTCAACACATGCAAATCAATAAATGTAATACACCATGTCAACATACCCCAAAACCAAAACTCCCATGATCATCACTAGATGAAGACAAATCATGTGACAAAGTCCAACACCCATTCGTGGTAAAAGCCCTGCAGGAAATTGGAATATGTGGTCTCTATCTCAATCTGATAAACACTATCTACAACAAACCAACAGCTACCACCATAATAAATGGTCCAAAAATGAAAGCTTTTATTCTAAGATGAACAAGATAACGTTGTCCATTATCACCAACTCCCATCCATTATAGTCCTGGAGACATTAGCCAGAGCAACTGGACAAGAAGCAAGAAAGGAATAAAGATAGGAAAGAAAGAAGTAAAATTATTATTTGCAGGTGACACGATACTCTCCAGAGAGGACCCCCAAGATTCCATCAAAATGCTTGTAGATTTAATATCCAAATTTAGTAGTGTAACAGGACACAAGTCAACATGAAAGTCAATAGCATTCCTATACACACACAGCAACCTCACAGAGAAGAAAATTAGGGAAACCACGCCCTTCACAATAGCATCCAAAAATAGAAATATGTAGGAATCAATCTAACAAAGGATGTCAAATATCTACACAGTGAAATTACAGTACCCTAAAAAGGAGACTGAAGAAGACATTAGAAAATGGAAAGATATTCCTTGCTCATGAATAGGAAGAACCAACATAGTGAAAATGGCCATACTCCCAAAACTGCTATACAGATTTAATGCAATCCAAATCAAAATACCAGCAGCATACCTCACAGTGAGAAAAGATTCCTAAAGTTCATTTGGAGCCAGAAAAGATCTAGTAGAATAGCAAAAACAATCCTGGGCCACAAAGGCAAGTCAGGAGGCCTCATAGTCCCTGACCTGAAATTATACTACATGACTATTGTGATAAAAATCTGCATGGTATGGGGCAGGGGAAGGCCCAAGGATCAGTAGAACAGAAGATGCCGGGGGCATCTGAAACATACTCAGTCACCTTA
Source organism: Octodon degus (assembly GCF_000260255.1). NCBI lineage: Eukaryota > Metazoa > Chordata > Mammalia > Rodentia > Octodontidae > Octodon > Octodon degus. Next base: position 1,221,177 of record NW_004524676.1, on the reverse strand, counting down.
TCTTTTTTTTTTTTTTTTATTTATTTTGTGTGTGTGTGTGTGTGTGTGTGTGTGGCCAGCTCAGCCCACCAGGGGGCAAGGCTGGCTGGCATGTGGTGCTGGGGGATTGATCCCCGCGGTCTCTGTGCTTTGCTAAGCTTGTTCTAAGTGGGTGCTTTAGACCACTGAGCCATCTCTCCAGCCACCTTATCTTTGACAAAGGAGCCAAACACGTTCATCCAGAGCACGCTTATAAAGGACTTTAGCGAGTAAAAAGAAGACTGCGGGCAGACGTGAAAGCATGCCTGTCCCCATGCTTATCTCCTCCTAGGACTCACTGGCTCCTCCTCATTTTTCTTTTTCTTTTAAAAAATATATTTAGTACAGGGTCTACAGGGTCTCACTGTACATACTGGGCTTGTAACGATCCTCCTGTTTTCAGCCTCCCAAGTGCTGGGATTACAGGTGCATGCCACCACCAGTCTCAGTCACCCTCTCAGCATGTCCTGGGGTCGGGGCTGGCAGGGCATGCTGGTGGCTCTCTCCTCTTAAAGTGAGAAATTTTAGTTTGAATCAACAACAACTGAAATAGGAACACAGAACAGCTTGGCACTTGGGAGAAAATGTGGCAACTTCCAAATCACTGGCGTAATGGTGGGGCCCAACTTCTCTAAGTAGACAGAGCGAAAACCATCCATGACACGAGTTGTGATCCAGCCTCTGTGCCAGGACCTATCCTGAGGTGTAGACCATAAGGTGTATAGGGTAAGGATTGATTTCTGACTTTGGAATTCTTTTCTGAAGCAAGGTGGAATATATTTTTGCTATGTGTGATAAAGAATATACTTCTATGTTACTAGATACATTGGCAATGTATGGCTGTGTTTGGGGATTTAGGAAAATGTACAGGCAAAGTAAGAGCTGGTGGTATGTTTAAATGACAAAGGACAAATAGAGAACATAAAAACAAGGAGAAATTTTATAAACCTAATCTTAAGGTGCTATATGCTTTAATAGGTAACCAAAAGTGGCAGTGAAGGTAATTAAGTGTAATCTTTCTTGAAATCAAAATGGAATTCGGTTGAGCAGTCTCCAACCTTTTAGACAAGCACCTTTTGGTACTTACTGAGGAAGAGCCTCATAAAAGGGGACACTCTCCCTGACCACAAGGTTGCAGGCAACACAAAGACAGCGGTCAGCATACAAACGAAGCCCTAAGGCATCAGCTTTGCTTTTTGGCTTTGGGCTACATCTCGAAGAGTTTAGGTACGACCAGTGCAGGACTTTCAAAGGTGGAGAGGATATCACTAATCCTTCAAAAAGACTCAAAGAAGGTTCCATGAATTTTCAGGGAGAAATAGCTCATCAATTATTGGTGACTCTCCTGGGCATTTGTGATGGCTTAGGTAGGTCGAGAGCCTGGGAGAAAATCACAGATCCAAGCCATTAATGCTGCAGATTGGTATACTGAGGGGAGAAGAGCTGCCCTGACTGTGAGCACTGGAAGCCTCACTGGTACAAGAAGTGGAAGAAGGGCGGAGCTAGTGCAGGCTCATAACTGCCTCTCTTCTTTAGGGGTGGTGTTTTGCTCCTGCTGTTGTCCTGGGATGCCAGAGTCCAGATGCTCCAGCCTTTGCATGTGACTGGACCCCAGAGGCGCTCCTGGGGGTTCTAGGCCTTTCCCTTCAGTCTGGGGCTGCACCGTTTGTCCCCTTGTCCTGTGCCTGCAGGCTCCTGGCTGAGCAGTTACTACTGGTTTCCCCAACGCACAGCCTGCAGCTGTCACGGGGTCATCATGCTCCAACTCAGGAGAGCTCTTGTGCGGGCTGCTTGCCCATCCTGGCATCTGGCACTGATTCTTCCCTGGTTTGGGCTGAGGTAACAAATTGCCAGAGACTGGATGACATAAGCAAACCAATGTCTGTTTCTCACCATTCTGGTGGCCAGAAATGTATTATCAACATCAAAGTACTGGCAAAGCCGAGAGAGGAGAATAAGCTCTCTGCCGGTCTCTTTGTACCAGGGTGCTGATTCCCCTCACACGCACAACATCTGCACGAGCAGGCAACTCCTAAAGGCCCCACTCCTCGTCCTGTCCAGCTGGGGGTCAGGGTATCAACTTAGGAGTCAAGGGGACACAAACATCACATGTATACTGTCTGGCCGCCACATTGTCCCCCATAGTCCCTTTCTGCCACTATCTTCCCATCTTTTTCAAGCCCTTGAGCAACACCCTCAAGCAAAGCAATGAATGAAAGTTTTGGAGAAATTACACACAAGCATCACATGTCGTGGTTTTATAACTGTGGTTTTAAAGACTGAACAGAATTATTAACTGAGATAATTAAATGTACTGTAAGAAAATGTGGACTCATGCCTGGGGGCTTCAGGCATTAAGTGTCCCACCAGTTGGAATAAAGACTGGTGAAAATGTGGGCGCAGCGCACCTGGTGGGCACTGATTCTCTCTGTTTTTCCCTATTTTGCCAACGAGAAAACACCTGCAAGTTTCCTTGTGGCATGGCTAGCTGATTTCCATTTTGCATGCAGCTTAGTCTGGGGGCGTCTGAGCACAACAGCTGTATGAGGATCAGAGAACACGAGTGCGTAGGCCTAGCAAGACACTGAGTTCTGCAAGACTAAGAAAGTCTGAAGCTCGTCCTCCACACAGGGTGCCGTGATCCACGTAAAATGACGACTCCGCCCAGGGTTCTTTTCAGTTCCCTCCCTGCTGCTTCCTGTTGTTTCTGCTTCCTCCTCCTGCCTTTGCTCCTGTTTTTGTCTTTAAAGACAAGAGTGTCACTGAATACCAATGAGGCAATTCTTGGCTCTGCCCCATTCATTTATTTTCAGGCAATTAATTCAACTTTCGAACATCTTGCCAGAGTGTTGTGCAGGTAATTTGTGGGTCTGCTTAATTTCTCAGGACCCTGTGGTTCTCGGCCAAGAAGCTCATGGTAGAGATGAGATCATCCAGCTGGCAGGCAGGTGGGATTGTCACTGTAACACCATGCCTTTATGCAAACCACCGAGTCCTGGAGCCAGGCGCGCCTCCCTTCTTGTGTCCTTCACTTTCTGATTATAAATCGCTTGCAGCTTGTACATGTTTTGCCTGAAGCACTCATTTTTCCCTTGAAGGACACTGGGCCCAATGGTATTTTTAGTAATTTTTTTTTTTTTTTTTTTACAGAAAACCCATGATAGCCCTTCCTGCCTCTCTGATGTGTGTCCATGACTGTGGCAAACTGGGTCGTTAACTCATCCATGCTGCAGTCAACTGGGAAGCAGCATAATAGGTTTTTGGGGAGACGGGGGGGGGAGGGAGCAAGAGAGAAGAACGTAATCATAATGTCTGTCTCAGATCATTTTCTGTGGGCTCTTTGGGGTAGTGACCTATCTTGCTCATTGCTAGATAGATAGTAGGTGCTCGTGAAATACAAGTTACTTTCTCTTATGCATGAATGAGCTTGTGGGGCAGGGAAAAAGAAAAATACATATAGGAACTGTCTTAGAGAATAACTATGGCACATATGATTGTTTCCAAGAAAATATGTATTTTTTTAAATAGCTGCTGAGGATGATTAAATAGTAGTGGGGGCAGTTAGAGTTCTTGAAGAATTTGCCCAAGATTAGCTAGAAAGAAGATATTCTTTAGGAAGTTGTGCTTTGGGAAGGGACATTTTAGAAAGTCAAATGAAGTAAATCTGGAGGACTTTGAAACTTTTAAAATATAAGAATATGGAATCTGGAATCAGATATGTGGCTGGAATTCCAGTTCAGCCATTGGTTTGATGTCATGAAACTACTTCTTTGCCTTATATGATCGCCGTCAGGATTAGATGTAAATAATAAGTGATAATGTGGCGCAGTGTCTAGAATATACTAAAGAGTTGAGAAAATGTGGATATCTCTGTTAGGACTGTTAGTTCACAGTGAGTGAAGGGAGCTTTTAAAGCATGAAGATAGAAAAGAGTTTGTTCAGCAGTCAGTAATTTTGAAGCACAGGGGACATGCATGTTAGAAAATGGAGAACCACTGCAGAGGTCTGATTAGAGAGGGAAAGTATTGAAACACTTTGTCACAAAAACTTTGCCATAGGCAAAGAAGCTGGTGAGGTATCGTGGCAGATTAGTGAAAGGAGAAAGCAGCACGACGGAAGAAATGAGAAGATGAACGTGAGAGGGACTGTATGGGGGAGGTTGGCAGATCAGCTATGGAAGTGGGGGGTAAGCGTGGGAATGGAAGGGGAGGAAAGTCAGGGCTGAGGCTGTGGCTCAGTGGTGGGACACGTGCCTGGCGCATTAGGACCCTGGCTTCAATGCCCAGTGCGTAGGAAAACAAAAACAAAACAGCAACAAAACAACAGAAAGAAGATGAAAACCATCAAGGTAGTGATGTGGCAGCACCCCTGGGGATCATGGGTCAATGAGTAAGGGTTTTTATTTATGGGACCAAATAAGGCAAATGAAAGAGGTAGTAGAAGAAATTCAGTCTAATATTCTATCGGTTTGTTTTTCTTTTAATTTGCATGCAGTAAAATTCACTCTGCTGTACTCTTCCGTGAATTTTGATGAGCGCATAGTTGCATAACCCTGATCATGATTCTGGTCCTCCGCGTCTCTGTGCACAGCCCCTGTGGAGTCTGCATTTCCCACAGTTCTTGACCTCAGGCAGAGCCAGACTGGTCTCCTGTTCATCTTGCCTTTTCAAATGGAGACATGGGCGAGGTGACAGATGGGTCTGGCTTTTTCTCATGATGCATAAGGTGTGTGATTTATCTGTGTTTGCTGTTTCATCCTTTAGGATGGGTGGATAGTTCGTTTATCCATTTACTAGTTGAAGTATTGCTAGATGGCTCTCAGTTTTAAATAATTCTTAAAAAAAAGCTGTTAAAACTACTTGTACACAGGTTTTGGTGTAAAGATAGTTTTCTGTTCTGGAGAGGTAAACACCTAAGTGTGGAATTTCTGATGGCAGTGAATGTTCAACTTTATAAGATATTATCAAATGCTAAATAACTGGAGCTAGGGATATAGCTCAGTGGTACAGCACCTGCCTGGCGAGTGTGAGGTCCTGAGTTCGATTCTCGTGCCAGGAAAAACGCAGCAAGTGCTAGGTGACCATACCATTTCCACCAGCCGTGGCTGAATATTCTAATTGCTTTGCATCCTTGTTAGCATCTGCAATTGTCTGCTTTGTTTCTGTTAACCTTTCAAATAGATGTCTAGTGTATTTATTTTATTATGGTTTTAATTTGCATTGCTGTAATGACTAATTATGCTAATCATCTGTGTGTGCGTTGTTCCTATCCCTGGATCATCTTTGGTGAAACGTCTGTTTGAATAATTTCTCTTTTGAAAATTAAATTTACTTATCGTTGAGTTGTGAGAGTTCTTTATATATTCTGCTAATAAATCCTCCTCCAGATATGTGAATTACAGCCACTTTCTTTCTGTCTGCGGATTGTCTTCATTCACACAACAGTGTTTTGCTCAGAGTGGGCTCTGGTCTGATGTCTGGACCCCCACATTCCTATGCTGCCATCCTGTCACCAGTGTCACAGGATTGGGAGACGTTACATCACTAAGCAGAGCCCACGAGAGTAGGATTGGTGACCTGGGAAAGAGGCCTCCAAAAGGCCATGTGGTGATGTGGGGGACAGTCTCAGAAACCAAGAAATACACGTCTGTTGTATTTCCTAAGACTTGCTACCTAAGGCTACCTAAGACTTGCTAGTATAGCAGTTGGAATGACTGAGAACCCGTGGTTTACACGATTATGATCAGTTTAAGTAGCTCTTTAATGGGTCCTGATTTTGGATCGAAATCTAATACCTCTTTGCCCACCTGCAATAATGAAGATTGCTCCTAAACCTCCTTGAAGGGTTTGGAATTTCCCATTTAAGTCTAAGATCCATTAGGATTTAGCTGTTATGAGGTGTGGAGTACGGGGTGAAGTTCCTTCTCCGCAAGTGATGCCTTGTTGTTCTAATATTCATTTAATGACTTTTTATCCATTGATTTTTTTTCCTTTGCTTAATTCAAATATGGTCAGAAATAAATTGACTATATTTTAATAGATTATTCTTAAACTGCATTCTTTTCCATTGGTCTATGCATATTCTTTGATCAGTACCACACTTTTTAGTCCTGTAAATTTACAGTGAATTTTTAAATTAGGTAACATCAGTCCTCCAACTCTTAAAATTCTTTTGGTCTATTTAGAATCCATTGCATTTTGATGAAAAAATTTTAAAAATAGCTCGCTAATGATTACAAAAGTTCCCTGGGAGTTTGAATGGGACTGCAAAAGTGTTAGGGTCATCTTGAAAGAACGGACATCTATTGAATTTTCTTACCCATAATCACAGAATTTTTTAAAAAATGTATTTAGTACAGGGTCTACAGGGTCTCACTGTGTAGACTGGATTTGTAGTGATCCTTCCTGTTTTCCAGCCTCCCAAGCACTGAGATTACAGGTGTGCACACCATGCCCAGTCTCAATCCCCCTCTCAGCATGCCCCTGGGGCAGGGCTGGGACAGCAAGCCAGAGATCGAGCCCTGGTCCCTGTGTCTGCCTACACAGGCAGGTGCTCTAATCCAAATCAGAGCAATTATCTCCATTTATTTTATCAATGTTTACCATGTTCAGCAAGACAATTTCTGAATTTATGTTGTTAGATTCATACCTATGAATTTTTTGGGCTGTTTTCTAATTTTGTTTTCAATTGTTCATTATTATGTAGTAGTAGATAGAAATGTGCTTAGCTTTTTAATATGAACCCTGAATCCTAAATGCTTCTTAATTATTAAATGAGACATTTTGTAGATCTTTAAAGAATTTTGTGGATAGATGGTCTTATCAACTGCACATGAGGGCCAGAGAGATAGCTCAGTAGAATAAGTGCTTGTCTAGCAAGTGGGGGGTCCTGAGTTCAGTTCCCAGTACTGAAAAAAACAAAAACAAAAAAAACAACTTCACATGAAAGTGTTGTGGTTTTCTTTGTACTATGTAAGCATTAATATATTTGTGGCCTTACTGCTTAGGTTAGCATTCCTTTATGGCAGTGAATAGACTTTTTAAGAAGGGAACCCTAGCTTTGTCTCAATTTAGGAAGACAAGCATCTTGGGTTTCACCAGGTTATATGGTTCTGTGTAAATTTAACATGTATGTTCTCTATTATTATATAGAAGTGTCTAGCTATTTTGAATTTCTGAGCACTATTATATTTTAAGCATGAATGAATGTGGGATTTTTCTTATTTTTAAAAATTATTTACATTGAGATAATCATTTGGCTTTTTAGTTTTAACTTGTTGACGTTCTGAATTATGTTGAGTTTTTTAGCTTGGACTCCTAGTGATCCTGTCTTAGCCTCCTTAGCGCTGGGATTACAGGTGTGCACTACCATGCCTGGTTTTGGTGGTTGGCTGTGAGCGTGTGGGCAAGGGAGATCACATAGGGTACTAAGGATTGAACTCGTGTTCTTGAGCTTGCCAGGCAGGGACTTCGACTGCTGAGTTTTCTCCTCAGCCCCTATGTTGAAACCATAGCTCAGCTTTACATTCCTAGATTAAATTCACTTTTTAATAATTTTTTTATGTAGTGGCAGATTCAATTCTCTCAACATTTTGTTAAAGACTTTTGTACCTATTTTCACGAAGAATATTGATCTGTAGTCCCCAATCCTTTTAAATATCTTTGTTTTTCATTTTAAAGTAATTCATCCCTCCAAAAATTAGTTGATAATATTGTCTCTTCTTTGTTTTTTCTGGGTAATACTGTGTGAAATTTATATTAATTCCTCTTTAGATGTTTGAAAATATTTTCCAGGAAAATCACTCAGGTCTGGAATTTTTGTTTTTGTTACTATTTGAAGGCTTTTAACTACCAACTTAATTTCTTTATTTCTTAAGAGAGTTTTGACAGTTCGTGTTGTTCACAGGATTCATCCATTTTATATAAATTAAACAATACTTATAGAGTTATTCATAATATTATCCTTTCCATATTGTACTTGTGAAGACATCCCCTCCTCATGTTCCAATATTGGCAATTTGTACATTCTATATCATTTTATCAATCCTTTCAAAGAACTAACTTTTGTTTTCATTTATTTTTGTATCATTTTTTATGTTTGCAATTTAATTTTTACTTTTGCTTTTTATTTCTTTTCCTCTTCTGGCTTTGGATTTGATTTGCTCTTCTTTTCTAGTTTCTTAATGTATAAGTTTAGACTCTTGGTTTGGGCTCTATCCCTCCTTCCCTCCCTCCCTCCTTGGTCAGACTTTCATGGTATATGAAAATACTGTACGAGTAGCACCCCTATCTAGTTGAACCTAAACATATATCGATATGGATTTCATTTAGCTGGATGGTGCTTCCTTTCGTCAAGTGATTCCTGAATTTACACTTATCTGCAAACCAGCAGAGAATCATTTGAATTTTGCTCTTAAATATAGTCAAGTGCTTCATGAACATAAAAATAAGATTACCGTTATGGAAAGAAACCAAGGGAATGGATTGCAGTCACATAGTTTCTATCGACTGGGCACAAAAGGAGGCTTCTAAGCTATTGGCTGGATCAATTGAATCCTGAGGCTGAAAAACTGAAAACAGCAACGTATGAAACATATAAAAAATGATACACTTCATCCAGACTGTAGAATCAACAAGAATTTAATAAAGTTAATCAAATAATTGTAGTTCAATTGCACATAAATTTAAATTGTTTTCCCATTACTGAGTGCTTGTCTGTGAATTATTGCAGAGAAAGCCATTTTCTAGATAATGTTTCAACCATTAGAAAACACAAAGGGCATTTTCGTTAATTAGCTGCGGCCCTCTTTTGTCCTAGCTTATCATTACCTTTGCTAGGTAGAATCAGTTTAGTTCTCAAATTTATCGACGTGTGTGATTCAACGACGCTATTTGTTTAGCGTTCATCCCATACCTGGTGGAATAAACTCATTAAGTATAAATGAATAGTTATGTAGTCATCACCTCAGACGAGTCAGAGCTGTTCTCCAGAGTCCTTATAATGAATGTGAACACAGCTGGAACCAAAGTCCCTGTGAAGGTTGCAGGCTTTATTCTGAAATATTTAAGACTGCAGCTTGCTTTCTAGTTTTGAAAACCTCTTGTTCACAAGGAAGGGGTTGGCCTCCCCTTGAAGAAGGCTGTTACGTGTGGTGAGTGCCATCTTATCATATCAAAGCAACTTCGGGTCTTCCAGATGTTGTTGTAGGTAATACGGCAACACAGAAGGGCCAGAATTACAGAAGCACCCTAGATAGCTTCTGTTTCCAAAAAGAATGGCCTTTATGGTTTTGGACGGCTGCTAAATAAGAGCTATTTTCATGTTACAAGATTCTCCTGCACTTTATTCTCCCTTAAATTTTTACTGTTGCTTCCCTTAGCTACAGGAATAGGGTACGGTGTGGTGGCACACACCTGTAATCTCAGCCATGTGTGAGGCTGAGGCAGGAGGATCACAAGTTCAAGGCCAACAACACAAGTGTCCATCAGCTGAGGAAGGGATAAGAGGATGTGGTCTGTTTATACAATGAAGAATTACTCAGCTATAAAAGATGGTAAACTGAAGGCTTTTATAGGTCAGTGGGCGCAACTGCAGACTATACTTGGGAGTGAGATCAATTGGGCCCGCATGTGTGAATATTATATTGTCTCCCTAGTGTAAGAAAGTGAAAAAGTAAATAAAATCCAAAAGGTACAATAGATATAGTGAAAGGGAAAGAAACTGCTCAAAAGGAAAGAACAACGGGGATGGGGGAAAGGTGAAAAGAAGGGGAAAATATACATGTCAGAAAGCTAAGATAATTATACTGCTAATTTGTATTGGTTTATTGCAAGAAACAGTTAATGATTAATGCCTATATCTGGTAACCTGAACAACTACTTTGAAGACAATAATATGCAATGTAATAACCATTGTTGATTTCCAATCACCTCATTTTGAAAGTCTGTATTGTTGTTAATTTTTCATTTTTATTCTCTTTAAAATAAAAGGGCTGGTGAGATAGCTCATTGGACTAAGCCCTTGCTTTGACAAGTGCAGGGACCAGGGTTCAATCCCTGGTCCTGCATGCCATGTTGGCCCTGCCACTGGGCATGCTGAGCTGGCGATTGAGTCTGGGCATGGTGGTGTGTACTAGTAATCCCAGAGCTGGGGAGGCTGGTAACAGGAGGATCACTATGAGTCCAAGCTGTGTAGTGAGACCCTGTACCAAATACATGAAATAAGTAAAACAAAAGTAAAAAGAGAAAGAAAGAAATCAGAGAATTAGATTGGTACTCCCTGAGTTCAATACTCATTTTTGAAAACAAAACAAACAAAAGTGGGGAAGGGTATGAGTGTCTCATGTTCTAATTTTTTGAGCTTTGTGGCCCTGACTGCACCTTGATGCTATAATTTTTTTAAATATGCAAGGGAGGAAGTGTATTACCTGAGAATATATGGCCACAGGTTGAAGGTTCACTGAAACGCTGGTTCCCGACTGTGCTATGGAATTTGCAGAAGTACAGGTAGGATTCTGGAGCCTCATTTTAATATCTGTCACCGGTGGGTTTCCGTGACGCGCAGGCTGTGTGGTGGTGCAGTCAGTGCCTGCTCTCAGCTAGCCGCGGAACGATGCAACGAATTGTCTTTTGTTTTTCTAGGACATGGTAAGAGGTTAGCCCGTTTCACAGCTAATACTACTGAGAAAATGTTAGGAGATAGACTAGAACACCTGGCTTGGTCTGACTTTTAAAATATTTTATAAAATTCTACCTTGCGTGGTAAACCCGATGGGTTTCAGGGCCATGAAATGATGGGGTGTGAAGGAATTCTTGGGAACGAGGTCATTCCCCACTTCCCTAGTGCTCTTTCCATGCTGGGGAGATAGCTTAGTAGAATAAAAGCCAGCGTGGCAAGTGCAGGGTCCTGAGTTCAATCCCTGGTACAGCAAAAAACAAAACAAAACAAAAAACCTCTTAAACCTAGTGCTCCTTCTGGTTTTTAAGAGAACTTGTGAGAATAAAGTGATAATAATCAGGTACGCTGAGGACAATGGAAATGTGCTCAGTGTGGTAACTTTGCTTTAGGTAACGATTTTCTTCATATCATGCATACAACAGATATTGTATTAAACAAGTGAAAGGTTTATGGTATTTGAGTATTTGCTAGTCAATATTATATATTCAAATGGTAGTATAAGACTTGCACTTTGAACTGGCAAGCAAATATATATAAAAAAATTTTATCTACTTAAAAATCAAGAAAAGGGAGAGAAGGACTGTATTTTGTAATTTTAAAATTCTTTTACGGAATGGTCACTCTAAGGTGCTGATGGGATCCACTCTCACTGGTGCCTTCAGCCTCCCGGCCCCTGCTTGCCAGCTCCTCCTTTTTCATTTTCCAATTCCTTTTACTCCCTGCTGCCCTGCCTCCTTTCTGTTGCCTAGCGTAGCTGCAGATTGAGGTCCCAGTTGTTCCCACCCTGTACAGTGCTCTTGCCTTTCCTGCAGCAGTGGGATCACCACCAATTAGTTCACTAAGTATTCACATATGCTTTTTTTTCTTTTGTATTTTAGGGAAGGGTCTACAGTGTGTTCGGTGTCTCACTACTAGATCAGAATCAGTGATTCTCCTGTTTACGGCTCCCAAGAGCTGGGATTACAGGCGCACACCACCGAGCCCAGTCTCAATGCACCCCGGGGGCGGGGTCAGCACCGCAGGCCTGAGGGTCGAACCCCTGGCCCCTGCCGATCGAACCCCTGGCCCCTGCCCCTGCTTGCAGGTGCTTTAATCCACTGAGCTATTTGGCCAGCCCCACATACACTTGATAAGACATGGTCGTAATGAGTTGAGTACTAAGTCTATAGCCTAAAAATCAAAGCAAATAGAGTGACTTTCTCACTAATAGCCAAGTGAGAGCACACACAGTAGAGGACTATTAATCTGTCCTCATTCATTCATCCATTCCAAATAAATGTGTATTTGGGGATAGTGCATGCTTAGCAGGTGTAAAGTAATGGGTCTAAAAAGAATAAAGTTCTAGAGGAAATTAGGATTTGTTCTACATTTCATTTTTTGGTGGAGGTGGGGGAATCAAGAGCAACTGAAGAAAGTGGTTTGAATGAATAACTGGAACTAGGTTAGGGTGTTTCTTCACCTGAAATATTCGCCGGGGTCTCTGCCTCATTCTTTCAGTTGGGGATGACTCACACCTCAGGGTCCTGGTCCTGCTTTACCACTTATCTTCTGCAAGATGGTGGGATTCGTGAGGGTGGGGATTCCTGTCTGGTTTATTTTAGTTCAGGTACTGGAAATGATATGTTTTTTAACAATTGTGAATGAATATGTGGTGAAGGAATTGTGAATTTTGGTTGAACTTTGCACCTTTTCCTCATCTGTAAAATTAGGCTGACCATTGTATCTATAATGTGGAGTCTGAGCACAAAATGGAAATATAAAACGTAGAAGAGGGCCAGCGAGATAGCTCAGCTGGCTAAGCACCTGCTTAGGCAAGCTCAGGGACCGGGGTGTGAGCCTTGGTACCACATTTTGCCCCCAGGTGTGCTAAACTGGCCACCGAGTCTGGGTGTGGTGGCGCATGCCTGTAAACCTAGTGCCGGGGAGGCTGAAAACAGGAGGATCACTATGAGTCTGAGCTGCATAGGGAGACCCTGTACCAAATACATAAAAACAAACAAAGAAAAAACATAGAAGAGTCCCTGACATCTAGTAAGAGGCTGATGATGATTGTTCGTCCTGTGGCTATTCAATAATTGCTTCTTAGGCATGTAGGGGGGTGGGCAAGATATATTTGAGCATGAAGAGTGTGCACACACACACACATGCACAATCACACAATCTTTGCTTTGTGGGGGGGAACAAGGGACACAAACATGAAACACACATCCATAAGTGCAATGACAAATTATGTTGAGCGCGAGTGTGTGGAACTGAAAGAATACAGAGGTAGTAACAAGGGTGATCTAACTTGCATTCTGGGTCAGGGAAGGTACTAAGACTTAGTATTTGGATTTGCAGTGGAGGGTTGAGAGGCAGTGCATCTAGAGGAGATGAGGGGGGGCTTCATAGAAGGAATTAGGAAACTGAGCACAGCCCCGAGGTAGTAAGAGATTGCTGCGTTCAGAGAGAAGAGAGAAGGCACCAGGCAGGAGAGGCAGGCTCCTCACGGGGCAGCCAGATCCCGCGCGTGGCTCTTGCTTTTCTGTCTACTGCAGTGGAAATCCCTTGAAGGATGGGAGGCAGGCAGAGACTGAAAGTACTTTCCCTGTGAAAAGTGGCCCACAAGGCGCCTTCTGAGCTACCGTAGAAGTCAGAGCAGTGGTAGTGGCTTGGGTCATGTGGTCACAGGGGTGACAGAAGCTAGGTGCGTGGAAAAATCTTCTAGAGTGTGAGCTCATAGGAAGCTGCTTTATGCCTTCCGTAAACGCTCCTGTCTGTATGTATAAAGGAACAATTTAATCTGATATTTTATTAATGTAATTTGACCAATGAGTCTGAACCACAGAGCCAGGATGATTCAAACAGATGCATCAAACTTTGAAACATAGGCACAGTAGAGAGCTTGCGCTCACCCTCCTGGCAGAAGAATGGTGAAAGGCAAGAAAAAGTCAAGAGAAGTGAGATGAAGCCGGTGGGTCCACGGAGCGCAAGCATCCCCCAGGGGCTGATGTCCAATTCCAGGTTTGCTTGGTTGGCAGCTGCCACGCTGCCCTGCGTGGGGTGGTGTTCTGGGTGGTGCTGAGCCAGTTTGGACCATTCCAATCTATATTCTGAGCACTCAGCTTACAGGAAACACTTCATAGATGATGAATGAAGAAATTAATGAGGCAGGTGAGGAGGGAAGGCAGCACACATCAGACTGATCCGCAGCAGATAGGCTCGCGTGGGACGAGTGACTCCAGCGGCATCTCCTAGCTGCTGCTGGGACGGAGGAACTCCACTGTGAATGGCTCATGCTGCTGCTGTCCCAAGAAGCTTCGCGAGCCACAGAGGCGCTGTCGCCCCCACCGCTAGCCGCCAGCCTGCTCCTGCTTGTCTGGCAACTGTTGCATGCTCACACAGATTCCTTCCTGCCGCCTCAGGCTGCCGCTAGTCCACCCTGGTGGAATCCACCCCCAGAGCTTCCCATGAGACCACGCTCACGATGCTGCCCGGAGCCCACAGCCTTACTTGGCTGTTTTCACGTGTCGTCCTGCTTCTCGCATTTCCCTTCTTTTTCTTTTTAATTTTTTAAACATCTGTCTGTCTGTCAATCAATCAATCAATCAATCAATCATCTGATACAGGCAGCTGAGACTCGTAGTAGTCCTGCTGTTTCACCCTTCCCAGTGTTGGGATTGCAGGCATGTGCCACCATGTTTGGTTTCAGGGCCAATAGGACAAAGGTCCTTCTCAACCTGAAGTAACCTGGGGATTGAGCCCGGGTCATTGCGTTTGCCAGGCAGGTGCTTAGACTGCTGAGCTCTCTCCCCAGCTATCTCCACATTTCCCTTCTGAAAGCAATCTTTTTCTCTCAAGGAGCCACAAGAATGAAAATTTATATTTTAGGCTCTGCTGCTGGGGAACTCAAAGTAACTTCCTATAGCAGTTATCTCCGAAATTATTATAGCTGCCAACCAAATTATAAGCATGCCTTTGGGTGGATTCACTTATAAATTAGATGCACACATCCTTGTCCTAGTGGTATACACTCTGGATCTCTCTGGTAGTCTTCCACTACCTAATACTCTCCTATCCCACATTAAGTGCCAGTGTCCCTGGAGCCAACACTACCTGGAGAAACATGACCTTTCTCTGCCTGCAGTGCCTCTATGCTGGGCCGGATGACCTAACACTGGGCCCTGGGATACAAGGAAAAGTGTGTGGGAGATCTTGGAATCTTTCTTAAGAGAAAGCTCTTTTCTTTTCTTTTTCTTTTGTGTGGAACTGGGGAATGAACTCAGGCCCTTGCGCTTGCCAGGGAAGCACTTATTCTGCTGAACCATCTCCCCAGCCCTCTTCTCTTTCAATTGGATTTCAGTTTAGGCTACACTAAGAGGACAGTAGAGCAGAGAAATAGAAAAACCAGGCTCTAGGCTGCTTTCTCAGTCAGGGTCAGCAGAACAGGCTGGACACGCAGCTCCACTTTTTGCATGAAAACTCCCATTTTTTTTAAAGGCCACTGCTTACTTTTGTTTGTTTATTGTTGTTCCCAGTCAAGCTTAATTATGTCCGCTGGATGTACTTACCCTTCCCAACCAATTCCAATAGCCCTGAAATCTCAGCATTTCTTAACAATGAATGGTGCTTTATCGTTGTAATTATAGCTTCCTTATCCTTGTTAGTGGAACTTATGATTATATTACCTATTGTAATTGACAAAACTTATATTAGTGAATGACAGTGACACACTGCATATTAGAATACTAAACATTCCCAAACATACCTCAAACTGAAGGCATTTTAATGTTGAGAAAGTAAATATGCAAATGCATTCATTTAAAATGCATTTATTGTATAAAACTTTTTAGCCTGAAGACTGTACCTGGAGAGAATAATACGATCAAATGTGTCATTATTTTTAAGACGTTTAGGTTTGCTCATGTCATTGTCATCTGTAAGTTCAGTTTATTTCAATATTGAGTACGATGTGTGCCATATTTTATAAAGATACCAAGACACATCTAAACGGGCGAAGCTCAAGGCTGGCTATGTTTCTTAGTCATAGAACTCCTGGCGCAGTCCCGTCAGGTGTGAACCCAAAGCTTTTTCTCACAGTCGTGCAAGCATTTTCGTCTTATGTTCATCAGTTATTTCTGCAAACGAAACGGACATTGATGCCTTTTTACCTTTGTTTAACGTCAATGTAATTTTATTTAGCAAAACTGTTTTTAAGTTAGGAATTTAATCTCGAGCAGTTTAAAAAACATCCACATGTACAGTGTCTTTTACAGAATATCTATTCACATTAGTCTTTTCAGCAGAACACAATCCATGGAAAGATTTCCAGCCTTCCACCCTGGACCTGCTGGCTTCATGAGTTTCTTTTGAAAGCAGTTACGTTTTCCTTTGTTGGCTGCTTCCTTGTCAGACTTGGTGAATTTTTTTATGGTACCTTTTCCCCCATAATGTGATTAACAGCTCTTAGCAGATATGAAAAGATTTGGTCTGTTGTTTTCTAGCTTTCTAGTGTTCTTAACCAGTTTCTATTGGGTGTGTGTACATGCAGGTTCCTATGAAGGAATCCTCTAATGGTGAAGGTTGGTTGGTTATTTATTTATTTATTTGAGACAAGATCTCACTATGCAGTTCAGGCTGGCCTTCAACTCATGGTGATCTCTTGCCTCAGCCTCCTGAATGCTGGGAGTACAGGCTTGTGCTAGTGGTAAAGGTTATTTCAATGAAAACAGTGCATACATAAATCCATCCGTGTCTCCATAGGCGGGAGTGAGACCCCAGTGTGTGAGGGTGTAGTGAGCCCTTTCTGCTCCTTGTTGAGGCCCAAGAAGTTATATTTATAATCCCATGGGTAACTTACTGGAATCCTGTCCAGTTAATTCCACTCTACCACACCCAGTGTGACCCGTGGCAAGAACAAAGATACTGAGGCATATTTTTAGTTATGGGGAGCCCAGGGGCCCCCAGTCCAGCCATGGTGATGACTATCTGTAACAAAGGCCTTGACCCAGGGCCAAACTCGAGTTTTATTCACTCATGAAGGGGGAATGGCTTGAGGACGAGTGACTGTGAGGATGGCTGGAAGTAGGTGAGTGCCGTGAGCTGGGCCAGGTAGGAGGCCTGGAATCACCTCTGTGATATGAGGAAAGTAATCTCCATTACACATTTGAGATAGTACCTAATGTTTTGGGGTCAGTGCTTCAGCCCTCTGATGTGTAATCTTTCAAGTCCCAGGAAGTCGTAGCCTCTATCTGGAAGTTGGATCCCAGCCAATGCATGGAGCACTGGCTCTGCATCCCACCTGGTCCCAGTTTATACATGGTAACAATAGGGTGTGGGGGAAACACTACCTGCCATCTTCAAAGACTACCATCAGCACCTTGATTGGACCGATTTGCATTGCTTAAAGCCAACGGGGGGTATAAAGACGAATCCTAGCCAGCTCTGTACCTATCCATACATGGAAGTAGGGTCAGGCTCAGCCAAAATGGACACAGTTGCTCCTCCATCAAGGAGAGTCATCCAGGTGGTCCCTCACAGGAGTGTGGACTTCACTCTCTGCTATGGGCTTTGCAGGCTCTGCATGCGAGTGCTAGCAGTGGGTGTTGGCAGGTGAATAATGTATGTTAGTAAAGTCAACTTCCTTTCTTGTTTTTAGATGGAAAGTCAATGGTTTTTTTTTTTTTTTGAAAGTAAATATTAATGAATTCTAAATTTTTCTCCCACATCCCAGAGGACACCATACATCCTTTTTTAAATTTCTAAAATGTATTGATTTATTTATTTCTTTGGTACAGGGTCTCACTACGCAACTTGGACTCATAGTGATCCTCTTGTCTCAGCCTCCCCAGCACTGGGATTACAGGTGTGCACCCCCACACATGTGGCTTCTGGGCCAGTACAAACTCCAGTCCTTGCACTTGCCAGGCAGGCACTGAGACCACAGAGCTATCACCCTAGCCCTTGGACACCATGCTTTGGAAACGTTGGTTCATGAGATAAATTCCTTGTGTTCATAGCTTTCTCCGAAGTGTTTCTCATCCATTCTTTTTTTTTTTTCAACCTCCAAGAGCTTTAACCCTCTTCCTGTTTCACTAGGAAGCAGGGCACCGTGGCGTCACCCCTTTCTGGCCTCAGTGGTCCTGCACACAGCTCTCCAGGGACTCTGGGTAAGTGCAGATTCCCAGTGGCAGGTCTGCATTGGAACCCAAGATATTGGAAATCCAATAAACACCTATGTGAAACCAAAGCCTTTGACCCATGGGTGACTTCAAATAAAAAAGGTGTAAGGGAGAGAATATCATCAGGAATACATCTCATTAGTTCCTTGATCTTGTTGTTTTTTCTTTTTTCTTTTTTTGTTTTCAAAGTTTTATTGATAAACATATAGCAATGAGACAGTTTCAAATCAAA
>NW_004524676.1:1190582-1196380 GCF_000260255.1 Octodon degus | reverse complement strand
TTTTTTCTTTTGCAGAACTGGGGATTGAACTCAGGCCCTTGGGCTTGCCAGGGAAGCTCTTACTCTACTGAGCCATCTCGTCGGACCCCATTGATCTTGTTAAAGTCACACCTTGATCATCAGGCTTTTAATACTTATTACATAGTTCATTCAACAAATATTTACTTAGTGCCAAACATATGTCAGACACCATGATGATTACAAACTGAGTGTAGTGAATTTTGGTGTGAATGAAGTGATTGGTCATAAATCATGGTAATGTGAATGTATTTAGGTACATGTACTCGCTTAAGCAATGTGATATCCACATGCATGTATGCATTTAAGTAACATGCACGCAGCACATATTAATATGCACAAACACATCCCTGCGAGGGCTTTGTGCTCACAGTGGCCTTCCAGCCTGCAGTTCCCCCACTTTGCTAATCTAATCCTACTGTTCTTTTCTGGGGCATTACCTTTCACTCCAACCTGTGTGAAAGCATTTAACTTTTACCTATTATTTAATGCACCTTTCATGCAGGCCCATAAGAATGTTAAGCAGGCTTTTTTATTTTCCCGTATTAACATTTTATTTTTAGCTTCTTAAAGGGAAATGGGATTATCGGGCACACTTTTGCAGGATGGCTTATTACATTAGAAGACGCTTAGTTGATATTTATTGACAAAGACTATGTTACTTTCAGTTTTAAAGTGCTGTGTAATGTGAAATCTGACACACGCTCTTAGATATCAGTTCAGATTCAAGATGCGAAGACATAGACGCCCCCTGTTAGTACCTTGCTACTGCAAGATAACTCACTACTTTTATGGACTATTGGACTATATTGGGGTGTTTTGCTGAATTCAAGTACCTATAGTCTTTGGACTGCAATGGAACATCAATCTCTGACAAAAAAGGGGGATATTTTGGGAGCCATGGAGCTAGAAAATCGATCAGATGTGTGTAGGTGGCACTAGGCTTCAGTATTAAAGCAAACAAACTATCTCACTCCAGAGATAAACATCCTGTCTGGTTAAGGTCAGCTATTAGTGGCTATGCAACCTAGTGTCATATGTTACTAACTTTGTAAAAGTGTAAATAAGGGACCATTTTGTTGTGAAATAAAAAAATTTAAATATATATATGCGTATGTATAAACAAGTTAGGATAGACATATAGCTACTTTCTCTTAGTTCAATGGGAAGGAAGGTTTGTACTAATATTGTTTAGACAAAGGTATCATGTCTACATCTTAACCTCTGAATAACTGTTATGAAGACTATAATATGCAATGTGTTAATTATTATAACTGTCATACTAACCTGTTTTGAAACTATTTCATTTCTATGTTATCTTTTTTCTCATTAAAATGAATGAGCCTGGTGCAGGATAATATACAGTATGTCATCATGTGTCACCAGCAGGTGCTCAGAAGGCATGGACCACAACAGTAAGAGCTCATGAAGTATGTTTTCTGGGGAGAATCCTGGCACCAATTCCCTGTACCTGATGACTATGGCAATTTACTCACTACCTGTGGCTCACTTGTGAAATGGAAGCAAGAATGAACATCTCTCAAGCATGAGAGACTGCTTAACTAATTTCTCTCTGTGAAATCCTGAGAGGATATTTTTTCTCTAGTTGACTCTCCTTAGGCACACTCTACATCGTCAATCACTTTCCTCTGTGGCCCCACAATCTCCTTGATCAGAAAATGTGGGATTTTCCAAAAACCATGGATAATCTAGAACTTAAATCCCTATAGAATGTGAAAAATTTTTTACACAGAAATTTAGAAATCAATCAGCATTAAGTATTGTAGCAGTACAATCTGGCTACATTTTGTTTTTCTTGTCCTTCATTTACTTTTATTCTTTCAAACATTTATTTTAAGAGAGTATAGCAATAATTGGTATGATATTAGAAGCAGTATACATTTAGAAGACCAGAATGACAGATATTTCAAGCATGGTTTTAGTAGTACAGATTGCTGTCAGCGGTGTAGTTGCTGAGTTCAGAGCATATAGAATTAGTCAGGGTAAGAATTCTACCCGTTAACTGCTATTTTCAAAAACCTTATGGAAATTCTTAGGACCATTGCCTTAGCCATCTTGTTTATATAAATGTATGGTTTTGCCCCTACCATATTTCCTAACTTTTCTCCTTTCTCTTTCTTCATTGTTTAATCCTTATGTTCTCTCTTTCCCTTTAACTGTTATAATTTTCTATTTTCATTTCTTTTTTTTGAGTTATTACACTAGGGAGACAATACAATATTTATACATGTGTGTCTAGTTTATTTCACTTATGTGTATAGCTTCAAGTTGCATCCACTTACCTACGAAGACTTCGAGTTTTTCTTTATAACTGAGTGATATTCCATTGTATAAAAACACCACATCTTTTTCATCCATTCCTCAGGTGATGGGCATTTTGGTTGTTTTCCAAGATTTGACTGTCACAAATAGTGCTTTTATAAGCATAGGCATACATATATTACTATGATATGATGTTTTCAGTTCTTTTGGGAAAATTCCCAGCAGAGGGATAGCTGGATTGGGTGGGATTTCCAGTCCTAGTTTTTTGAGGAGTCTTCACACTGATTTCCATAATTGTTGCACCAGTCTACATTCCCACCAGCAGTGGAGAAATGTTCCTTTTCCTTGCAGCCTCTCCAACATTTGTTGTTGGTTGATTTCTTTATGATAGCCATTCTTTCTGGGGTGAGATGGTGTCTCAATGTTGTTTTAATTTGCATTTCACTAATGACTACTGATGTGGAGCGTTCTTTATTGTATTTGTTTACCTCTTGTATTTCTTCCTTTGAGAAGTGTGAAGTGTATGTTCAACTTGGATGCCCATTTTTGGATTGGGTTTTAAATTTTGGGGCCCTAATGTTTTTTAGTTCTTTATAACTTCTAGATAGAAGATTCTTGTCTGAGTGCTTATTAGTTAAGATATTTTCCAAATTTGTGGGTTGTCTTTTCACTCTGTTGATAATTTCTTTTGATTTACAGAAACCTCTCAATAAGAGGAGGTCCCAGTTGTTAATACATTCAAGTATTTCCTGTGCAGTTTGATTTTTGTTCATGAAATGTTTGCCTACACCTATGTCTTCAAGATTTCCACTTACTTTATCTTCCAAGGGATTTAGTGTTTCTGTTTTAATGTTCATATCTTTAATCCATTTTGACTTTACTTTAATGCATGGTGTAAGACCCAGGTCAACTTTTAGTTTTGGGCATGTAGAGAGCCAGTTTTTCCAGCAGCATTTGTTAAAAAGGCTATCTTTCTTCCAATAAACATGTTTGGCCCCTTTGTCAAAGATAAGATGGCTGAGTGTGTTTGTAGTTGTATCTAGGTCTTCTGATTTATTCCACTGATCCTCAGGTCTATATTTTTGCCAATATCTTGCTGATTTTATCACAGTAGCTTTGTAGTGTAATTTTAAGCCAGAGATTGTAATGCCTCCTGCCTTGCCTTTGTTGCCCAGAATTGCCTTTGCTATTTTAGTTTTATTCTGGTTCCAAATAAATTTCAGGAATGATTTCTCTAGGTCTGTGAAGTATGCTGGTGGTATTTTGATAGGAATTGCATTAAATCTGTGAAACAATTTTGGGCTATGGCCATCTTTACAATGTTTGTTCTTCCTATCCAGGAACAAGGAATAACTTTCCATTTTCTGAAATCCTCTACAGTTTCTTTTTTCAGAATACTATAATTTTCAATGACTAGATAGATCTTTTACTTCTTTAATTACATTAATTCCCAAGTATTTCATTTTCTGCAATGCTATTGTAAAAGGTATTGTTTCTCTAATTTCTCTCTCACTGTGTTTGTTATCTGTGTAGAGGAATGCTATTGACTTTTGGGTATTGAATTTGTAACCTGCTATGCTACTGAATTTGTGTATTAATTCTAGTAGCTTCTTGGTGGAGGTTTTTGGGTCTTTCAAGTAGAGTATCATGTCATCTGCAAATAATGATAGTTTAGCTTCTTCTTTACTTATTGTTATTCCTTTTATTTCTTTCTCTTGTCTAATGGCTTTAGCTAATGATTCCAGAACTATATTGAATAGGAGTGGTGATAGAGGACATCCTTGTCTTGTACGTGATCTGAGAATAAAAGATTTCAGTTATTCTCCATTTAGAATTATGTTCGCTGTTGGGTTGTCATAGATAGCTTTTATCAGATTGAGGTAGAGGCCATCTATTCCAATTTTCTGTAGGACTTTGATCATGAATAAGTTTTTTACTTTGTAAGAAGCCTTTTCTGCATCAGTTGAGATGATTATGTGGTTTTTGGATTTGGCTCTATTGATATAGTGTATTACATTTATAGATTTGTGTATGCTGAACCATCCTTGCATCCCTGGGATGAAGCTTACCTGCTCATGGTATATAATCTTCTTAATGATTTGCTGTATTCTGTTTTTGCTGTTTTCTATTTGATAGGATTTTATTGAGGATTTTTGCATCTATGTTCATGAAGGAGATTGGCCTGTAGTTCTCTTTTTTAGTTGAATCTTTCTCTGATTTTGGAATTGGTATGATACCTGCCTCCAGGAATGATTTTGGGAGAATTGCTTTCTTTTCAATTTCATTGAAGTGTTTGGGAGTATTGGGATTATATCTTCTCTAATTTCTTGTAGAATTCAGCTGTGAATCTATGAGGACCTGCACTTTTCTTTGTCGCTAAATTTTTTTATTACATTTTCAATTTCGTTGGTTGATATTAGGTTATTGAAAGTTCTTATATCTTTTTCATTCAGTTTTGGTATTTTGTACCTTTCTAAAAATCTATCCATTTCTTCTCTGTTTTTGATTCTGTGAGAGTAAAGATTTTCAAAATAGCTATTGATGATCTTCTGAATTTCCACTGGGTCTGTAGTAATTTCACCATTTTCATTCCTTATTGCTTGAATTTGTGGGGTTTTTTTCTTTCCTCTTTTTGATGAGGTTAGCAAAGGACTTATCGATTTTCTTTAATCTTTTGAAAGACCAGATTTTTGATTTGTTAATTCCTTGTATTGTTTTCTTCATCTCAATTGTATTAGTTTCTGCTCTAATCTTTATAATTTCTTCCCTCCTTTGGGCTTTGGGCTTGGTGTGCGCTTCTTTTTGTACACAATTTAGGTGTAGCATTAGGGAATTTATTTGTTCCCTTTCTGTTTTCCTAGTATATGAGCTTAAAGCTATAAATTTCCCTCTCAAAACTACTTTCACTGCATCCCACAGATTCTGATAAGCTGTGCTTAAATTTTCACTGAATTGTAGATATTGTTTAATCTCATCTATAACCCATTGGTTGCTGAGAAGAGTGTTGTTTAATTCCCATGTGTTAATGGTTTTATTTTGTTGTTTCTTTTCTTTCTTTGTTGATATCTGGTTCTTTTTTTCCCCATGATTTTATTGAGGAACAAATAGCAGTGAGACAGTTTCAAACCAAATTGGTAGGACAGTTTCAATACTTAACACATTACATACATTCTTCCTAATGGATAATTGCTGTACAAGATGCAGACTTGATATCCTATTTCAAACACCATTAGAACAAATCCCTCTATTCATTAAGAGAATGCAACTATATATCTATCCTAACCACTTTAAATACAGAGATACAAAATGGACATTCATCTATATCCCCTTTTTTTGTTAAGTTCCATCATTTATATATTATAGGTGTGTAGCTCAGCAAAATATTCTAAAAGAGTTCAGTAGTCCATAATAGTATTGGGTCTTCCACTTCACTGGCAATGTCAGAAATTGTTGACCTGAGTCCCCTACAGCTCAACATAGCAGCATGGCTTTACTTC
>NW_004524676.1:1129840-1187447 GCF_000260255.1 Octodon degus | reverse complement strand
TTTTTGATGAGGTTAGCTAGGGGCTTATCGATTTTATTTAATCTTTCAAAGAACCAGCTTTTTGCTTTTTTAATTCTTTGAATTGTTTTCTTCATCTCAACTGAATTAATTTCTGCTCTAATCTTTATGATTTGTTCCTGTCTTTGGGCTCTGGGTTTGGTTTGCTCTTCCTTTTCTAGTCATTGAAGGTGCTGCTGTTTCTTTTGTCATTTATTTCTAGTTTCATTGCACTGTGGTCAGATAATATGCATGGGATAAATTCTGTTTTCTTGCATAAAGCATGACCTATGGACTAGTATGTGGTCTATTTTAGAAAATGACCTGTATGCAGCAGAAGATGTGGTTGGATGGAAGGCTCTGTATATGTCCACTAAGTCCATTTGTTTAAAGGTCTGGTTCAGTTCTCCTACCTCCTTACTAATTTTTTGTCTGCCTGACCTATTGTTTATTTATAAAGGGGTGTTAAAGTCTCTTATTAAGTAAGATTGTGGTATTGGATATTAGATTTTTTATGTCCATTAAGTTTTGTCCTATATAATTGGGTGGTCCTGTCTTTGGTGT
Source organism: Octodon degus (assembly GCF_000260255.1). NCBI lineage: Eukaryota > Metazoa > Chordata > Mammalia > Rodentia > Octodontidae > Octodon > Octodon degus. The sequence continues at coordinate 1,186,886 of NW_004524676.1, read as the reverse complement.
ACATATTTATGAGTGTTACCTCTTCCTCTTGTATTTTTCCCCTAACTAGTATATAGTGGCTTTCTTTATTTCATTTGATCATTCTTGGTTTTAAGTTCAGATTGTCTGAGAGCAGGATTTCTTCCCCTCTTTTTTTCTGAGGTCTTAGGGCATGGAGTATCATTTTCCATCCTTTGCCTTTCAGCCTATGAATTTCTTTATGAGTTAAGTGTGTTTCTTGTATGCAGAATATTGTTGGATTTTGCTTCCTAATCCACTCTGTCAGTCTTTTTGTTTGAATTGGTAAATTGAGTCCATTTATATTGATAGTTATAACTGAGATGTATTGACTTATGTTTTACATGTTGTTTTCCTGGTTTTGGTGACCTATTTTTCTCCTCTGTTTAAATGTTTGCCCTATTTAGTGGGTTCTTTCTGTTCTCATTATGCAGTTGTGATCATTTTGATCCTTCTCTAGAATATCTTTTAGTAGTCTATATAGGGTTGACTTTGTCGTCATGAAATTTTTTAGTTTTTTGTCATTGAAATATTTCACTTTCCCATTAAACTTGAAAGAGAGTTTTGCAGGGTATATCAGTCTGGCTTGAAATTTGTTTTCTTGCAAGACTTGAAGTACTTTGCTCCATGCTCTTCTTGAGTTGATGGTTTGTGAGGAGAAATCTGCCATTATCCTGATGGGTTTTCCTTTAAATGTGATCTGTTTTTTTCTCTAGCAGCTTTCAGTATACTGTTCTTGTGCTAAATTTCTGGAATCTTGATTATTATATGTCTGGGTGTGTTTTTAATTGGGTTGATGTTATTTGGAGTTATATATGCCTCAGTTACCTGAATGTCAGATTGTTTCCCCATATTCGGAAAGCTTTCTGCTATTACTTCTGCCCGTATCCTTTTTATAACATTTGTATTAACTCCTTTTTTTGTCATTGATGCCTATTTGCTTTATGTTGTTCATCTTTGCATCATATTGCAGATGTTGAATTATTTTTTCCTGCATCCTAGTTGTTTTTAAGAGATCTCTTCTTACCTTTTCACTCACTGCAATGGTGTCTTCAAGGTCTGAAACTGTATCTTCACTTTCATTCAAATGGCTTTGTAGCTTGTGATTGAGATTTTAATTTCCTGTGTATCCCTTTGAATTTGCTTCAGCCATTCTATTTCTTTCCCATATTGCTCATTCAAGGATTCCATCATTTTTCTATTCTCCTCTGTTTTTATCAGTATCTACTTTGGAGGTAATAATTCTTTTGTTATAGTTATTATATTATTTCTTTTTTTACTTGGGAGATTATTTCTGATCTGATATCCTCTATACCTTTCTGCAGTTGTTTCTTTACTTCAGATGCTGTTATTTAAGATATTTCAGGAATGTGGCTTCCAATTTCTTCAATGCTAGTGTCTCCTTGCATTTGTTCTGGGTGGGCTTGGAGCCTGAGACTGCATTTTGGTCCTTCTCTTTGTCATTTTGCATGGCACTGTCCTGTGACCTTTGGTGTAGAGCCTTGGTGTGGTAGTTATCTTAGTTCCTATTGATATTATTACCCAAGGGAGATTATGTGGTTATGGCAGTTTAAGTTTTGTATTCACAATACTACAATTAGCAACACTCGTAATGGGTAGTGAGATTTCGCAATTGAAAAACTTTTGTAATTAATGGGTTTGTATTTTACAGCATAAGGGCAAGCATTATGACTGTATAGCTAAACAGATATGAAATTGGAAATTTATATTTAAATTAGTCCCCCTAATATCTGTCTAATCACCTTCCCTTGATGTACCTGGAGACTTCCAGGCAGACTTTCACCTTGAATCCTTGTTGCCCCTTCTCTCTCTCTCTCTCTCTCTCTCTCTCTCTCTCTCTCTCTCTCTCTCTCTTTCTCTCTCTCTCTCTCTCATGCTCTCATAGATGTGGGTGTAGCAGTGGGTCTCAGCTTATGGGGTCTGGATCTACAAAGTTCGAATTTGACCAGCTGGGTCTGGCTTGGTTCTGGCTACTGTACTTGGCTTCTTCCTGCTGCAGCATGCTAACCCATGTGCTGTCCCTGCCCACTGACTGGATTCAGGAGGCTGGTGGATCCTGTGGGGCACGGGCTTTGCTGTTGGCTGGAGTCTGGAGGTAGGAGTCAGGAGTTGGATTTTTTCATTATTTTAATGACTATAAATACTTGGGTGAGTGAATACATATAATGTAAGTGTGGCGGATTGACAACTGATGGGCAACTTGTAACACCCAGCTGGACTGAATCAGTGTAGTGCTGCATGTGGGAGGCCCATGTGAAGATTGTCACTGGCAGCATGAAAGGGACTGGAAGGGAAGAGGTGTGTTGCTGATTCTCTGGGCGAAGCTTATTGCATTGGCTTTCCTGATATGAACTTGGCTGTTCTCATCTTCAAGGGAAGCTCAGGACCTTGCTGTCACTGAGGATGGCCATGGAACTTTTTAGGGGAGTTCTGGTCCTTACCTTGAGCATCACATGCTGGCTCCAGTGCAGACCCCTCAGCCTGCTGGTACAGATCCTTCAAGCTGAGGGCACAGACTTTCTAGCTTCCAACACTGACTTTTGGGCCTTCCCAGTGCAAAACCTTGAAAGAGACCTGCATGAGACATTGTTGTGGGCTCCAGGCCTCCAGCTGGACTCATGCAGACCACTGATATGGGATCCAGGCCCTCCAGCTGGATTCTTTGAGTCTTTAGTGCGTGGACAGAGTTCCTACACTTTTATATTTGACTCTTGGCGTGACTGTTATAAAATAATCCTATAAATTATGTGCCCTGTGTTAAATTGATTCTCTTGCAAACCCTGACTATGACAATAAATTATTAAAATATTTTCTGTGGGAAGGTGCTGAAGCTGCAGTTCGATCACATGTGCGGGGATGGAGCAAGGCCTTCCTGAGAGCACAGAGCGCCAGAGGCAAGCTATGTGAACTAGCTCTGAAAACATGAGGTGTGAGAGCCCTTAGGCAGAAGGCTTTCACCTGACAATGACCTGCTGAGCATGTGAATAAATGTGTTGCAGTGGTTAGGTGGTTCTTTTCTCCTCCAAGAGAGAGCGCTTCACCTGCTCTCAGGTGTCTGCATCCTTACTTTTACCTTCATTTCTTCCTGGCCCTCCCACTGGGAGTTTTTCGAAAGCTGCACTGGAAGCAGCAATTTTCTTATTGATAAACCTTATAATTGCTTCAAATCCTTATCTGTTACAAATAGTACCTCATTAAATAAGGCAGCATGTTCAGTAGATTTGGGCAGAGGTCAACCTTACTGCTGGACTGAGCTGCCAAGTTCACATTTGGAATGACATAGCATTGATATTGAAAAGAAACGAGTACAAATATAAGAAAAAGAATAAACTGAAATATAATGATGTTAGAAGATCTTCCACAATTTTACTTTCAGATAAAACACTTAGTCATATTATGAACATGGATAATCTCAATAATTAACCCCGTTTTAATTGATACTCTTCAAACTACACTATTCAAATTATAAATATATTTTATTGTAAGTACTGTACCAATTTGACCAAACATCACACAATTATATATTACATTAAAGTTGAAAGCTGATATTGAAAGTCTAAACAAACTTCTGAAGTAGGTGAAAAACAGTATCCCACAAAGTTAACTGAAAATTGCTTAAGAGTACAGAATGCTAAGAAAAATAATCTGTAGTGAGACCCTGTAGACATGTACTAAAAAAAAAGATAAAAAATGAGAGAAATAAAATACCTGTGAGTTCATACTAGTGAGAAATGCATAAGCATCAGTATTAGAAATTATAAATAACCATGCATACAACTGAATGAATTATAAACCCTTGAATGCATTTATTATAACATTTCAACAGTTGAGTGAAATGGGATAGGTATCTGGAGATTAAAAATAACAAAATATAATTTAAAAAGAAAGGAATTACTAGAATGATCCAGACAGTCCATTTAAGAATTGCTAGATCTGTACAATTTCAAAGTGAAGTTGTGGTGGAAATTTAAAGAAATTAAGAATCAACTAGTAGTCTGACACCACACCGGGACCATGCGATCATACAGAACATACAGCCCGCTGCGTAGCTCATCTGTCAGAATGAATTAATCTAGATTGACTACACCCAGCTCCAAGCCAGAGCTAAGCAGACCCCCTCAGTGCAGCCACACCCAGCTGCACAGTCCGTCCTTTCTGACCCCCAAAGCCCTGTTTGCTAACTTGTTTCTAGGCCTTTCTGCTGAGCCACGAAGAATAAGTGATGTCGCCCAATAAAAATTCACCATGCTTTTAAATCTCCTGCTTGCAAAACCTATATAAACTAAGCCCAAAGCCAGCTTGGGGCTGATGCTTTGGGAGTGATTTCCCCCATCAGCCCGCTGTCATAATAAAGCTGACAGCCTTCCAACTCCTTGGTGCAGAGTGGTTTCCACTCGGTCCGGTACCAGGTTCCATAACAAAGTATTAAGCTTCCATAATCCTGTATGAATCAAGTTCTTTTCATGTATCTATGGATCTGAAATCGGCATCCCCCTGTACAGTGTAAAACAGACTCATTTGATGTGGCGTTACTGCAGTTTTCCTTTAAAAGCCTCTGTTAAATTAATGCAATGTATAATAAGGAAAGTCATAGGAGTTGCATAACCTATTAAAACTGAGATAAATACAGCAAATAATTCGCACTTTCCTCCATGCTCCACAGAACATACTTCATGTATGCCTCAAAACTGATTGGTACAAAAGAAATTCAAGAACAGTTTCAAAAAATGTAATTATCTCCCTGTTGGCTGGAAATCTCCTTAGGTAAAGGATTACACTTTCTGCTCCTAGTTTACCACCGCTGTGGAAGACACAAACCTGAATAGACAGGGGAAGCTGAGAATGCTTTCTTGGGAGAGAATGAGAGATGGAAGCAGCCCGAGTCTCGGTCCCCACGTCGCCTCAGTATTGAATTCTAGCCCTGTCACTTTATTTACATTGTGGGGTCTCAGAAAAGTCACTTAATTTCTCAGCTTTAGCTATTTATCTTTAAAATGTGTATGATAACCTAAAAAGAAGCTACTATGCATGAATTGAAATACAGAATGGGCAGAACCACATTGGTTGTAGACACTGCGGAGCTTGGGCCAACCTAGCGTAACTACTTTGGTACAGTGGTGAACCTACAGTGAGAACTCAGTCAGTGACCTCGGTGAGGGGGACGTGCTTGTCACTTTGCGTTCCCTTAAATGGGGTGCTCCCTGAGGGTAGAGGATTTGTTTGCTGGTCAGGTCCACTGTCTTATCAGCTGTCTCCAGAGCACTGGCTAGCACATAGCAGGCATTAAAGAAATATTCTTTGAGTGGATAAATCAATGAATTTCCAGGCTCTGCCAAGAATAATTTCCTTAGTGCACCCTAAAATAACTCAATGGTAAAATGTTTTCATTAGTGCAACAGTGAACAGGATTTTATGTCTACTTTTGTTATTAAAAGGCTGGCTTAAAGAGATTTGATAAGTACACATTTGTCTTTTCTATGTGCCATACCTTTAGTTCTTCTGGCAGTTTTTCTCATTTGGTGTCAAAAAGGAAATATGTGTTGGGGAAATTTTTCTATCAGTATTTTGTAGTAATAAAAGAAGCTGAATGAAATACACTGGAGACTGACAGAAGAAAAACTATAGCCTAGCATCTGGGGGAATGATTAATTTTTTTAACACAAATTTGTTCACTTAGTGTGCGCGCACATTCATCTCCCATCATTCCATTCCGATAATGAGTTTCAAAGATGGAAATAATTATTTCGCCAAGAAAATAATTTAGTGCAGGGCCTATATTAGTTTTAAAAAGTCACGGCGGGCCATCATTTGCTTAAAAATATCATCAAATGCCTTCCAGCTAATGGTCATTCCACACCTCTCCTCCCCCACTCCTCCATCCATTCAGGATAAATGGGGACGTGCGTATCCAGGGAGACCAACAATCAATTCAGCAGTTAATGCTCATTGTTTCCATTTCAGAGTGTTTACATTTTCCTTCAGCCGCTCCTCACGTAATATTGTAGAACTTAGGGGTGAAGTCACTGCAGTCTCTTCCTTGTGGTATCTAGGAGTGTTCCTTTGCTTATTCTTCATGAGGGCATTTCGTTAGAATTTAACACAGAAACAGCAACCAACAACAACTGCAAATATCTTTCCCCACCCCAGTGAACACAAAAATTAATCATCTCGGAGAGGATGTATTAAACTCAACATCATGCACAATGCAAATATAGCACACAGTCTGTCTGTACATTATTTTGCAAATGTGTATAGATATGGTTCATATAAATTAATCCTCCTTTTCATTATAAGGAAGGAATTACGTTTGTGGTCAAAGGGTGGCAGTGGGGGGGCATTAATCTGATTTAGCACAGCATGTGAAAAATTAATTGAAAGTCAGAGCTCCATAGTGTTTATTACAAAGTAATTTCACACCAGCTCAGGATTAGCATGGTAACGGGTAACAATAGGTCATCACTATGTTAATTGAAAGACAGCATGCTTTGTTGAGGAGGAGAGAGAGCAAGAGATACAGACAGACAGACAGAGGGCAGAGAGGACAGGACCCCTCTGAAATAGTTTCTTAACAAAATCTAGTGGCTCTTCTGTGTGGCCTAAGCAAACACTTGGATGAGAATTTATTTCAGGACATGAAGTCCTGCCATACTCCAAGGTTCCTGCGGTTTGAAATATTGTGTAACTGCTGTGTCTGAGTTAGCTGCATTCCATGCTGATGTGCTGTCTGGGGGTGACACACAGTCTGCAGAGGAATGGAAGCAAATGCTCTAGTGCACAGCCAAGTGCTTCAGGTTTCTTCTTTTGTTCTCAGAAGATGCAGCTTGGCTCTCAGAGAAGCTGAACTCTCACCTGGAGGGATTAGTGCAGTCAGCCTTGGTGGTAGAATGGAGTATCTTTAATTCACCAAGCTTAGGGTTAATATGCCAATAGCAGTAGACAAGGAATAGAAAATAACCTGTCATTTTGACAGCATGCTGAATGAGATCTCCAGCCAGGCTCATCCTTCCAGGGGATCCACAGTCCCCTGAATATTTATCTTAGTAGCAAACAGTGCCCCCTGTACTCTGGCACTTCACCCACGGAGTGTGGGCCAGATGTGCTATCTTTCACCAGCCCTGCCCTGTGGAGGCTCAAATTGGAGAGCACTCTTTCTGCTTAGTTGCAAATCAGAGCTCTGTATTCAAGAAGATTCATGACTAGTAGATCATGCCCCTTGTTCAAATCACACAAGATGCCTTGCAAGGAATGCTGTTATCAACTGTAGTCTTGGTTGAAGGCCATGCAAGGGATTCAGTAATGATTTACATAAGCATTTCCATAGGAGCAGTTGAAAAAATAGAGTGACCTGTGAACAGGCTAGGAACAGTCAGGAATCATGATTACAGAAATGGACAAGAGAGAGTCGGTAGCTGTGGAGTATGGTTGAGAAGTGTGTGTGGAAGTCATGTGCATGCATAGGAGTGGTAACCAGAGCAAGAGGAAATGGGTAAGTTTTATTTATGAAGAGAAGAAATTATCTTTTGGGACTCTGCCTCTCTCTGTGACATACACACCAGCTGATGACTATGACCTTTGGGCCTGCCTTTCCTTGCAGAAAGTTTGCAACCCTGGCTGACACAAGCTGTTGCGATATGTTAATTTTGACCCGACTCTGCCACAAATACTAACCATAATCTCTAAGACATTTCACTAAGAAATATAATCCTTTCAAACATCACTTTTAGCACTAAGTGACACAGTGACCTTTCTAATGAAGATCAGGATTAAATGGCAAAGAGCTCTCAACAACAAAACAAGGAGAGAAAAGTGGCACAGGGAAAAGGGGACATCATACAGGCTTGTTAACTGTGAGCCTGGCATTCTAGGTACTTTTCTTTCTCCTTCATTCTTTTCAGGAAGCTTTGTTCCCTGCGGGAGTGTGGTGGGAGGTCAACTGGAAGTTATTTGGAAAAAATTGAGTGAGCACTTCAGAAAGAATAGGATGAGTTGACTCTCTTGTCCAGGAGCTAGGAGTCATTTTCTAGGATGGAGGGAAATAGGAAAGTGGACCTTCTCCCAGGTCTTCTGTGACACGGGGTCAACATTCATTTATTCCATGGCTAACTTCCATATGTCAGGAGCATCAGTGCCTCCTAAGGTCAAAAGTGAGTGAGGCAGGGAAGTAGGTGCTTCTGGGAAGGCAGGTAGCGGCTACTGGGTCCCAGTGATTGCTGCTATATAGAGGTGGAAGCCAAGGACTTTTGTGTCTTTTAACTTTCAAAGAGGAGACAGAAATAAATCTTTGACCTGAAGTCACTCAAGTTTTAAGTGTAAGCAATGAATGTAAATGTTTCATTTACTGTGTGCAGCAACAAGACCTGGCTCTGAGCAGTTTGTTTTCATCTGCTTGTCTTGTCATTGTGGTCCGTCAGGGCCTGATGGCCCCTCCATGTCTTCTCTGAAACCTGCCTGCTGGGGAGACGTAGGTAGCGCTCCCCTGGGGTTTGTGCTCGCAAAATTAGTATTTGTTATTGTAACTTTTAAGTAAACTTGTGCCTGTGTGAAATTTGGAAACTTGAAACAAAAAATTATATTCTAACAGCTTGTATTGTTATTTGCTTTCTTTTATGATGACTAAATAATTTCCTGGATTGAACTTCCATTAAACTGCCACATAAAAACATAAGAAATTGTATGTATTAATGGGGAACATGTTGGATTTTGATACATGTACTTGTTATATCATTTTAAAAAATTAACATAAATTATACATATTATTGGGATACATGCACACAGCATGTTGTTCATCTGCCCACCCACTTTCCTTCTGCACAGTACTTCTTCTACTTTCCTCAGTCGCTAGTAATAACTGTCCCACTTTAAGGTGTACCCTGTCTTCTCACTTTCCATGAAAGAGAGAGCTATGTAGTGCTAGCTTTCCTGTGCCTGCCTTGTTATCCTTGGTGTGTTGTCTTCCTGTTCCATTCATATTTCTGCAGATGAGAGCGTTTTCTTCTTCTTTGTAGCTGAATAATAATTGACTGTGTGTATCTATTTATCTGCTCCTGTTTTGATGGACACCTGTGCTGATTCCATGTCGGCACTACTGCGGAAAATTCCACAGGAAGCATAGGTAAGCAGGTGCATTTCTCTTGTGTGTGCTGATATGCCCTGAGGAACAGGGTAGATAGATCATCTATTCTTTCCCTCAGGTATTTGAGAAAGAACCTTACTATTCTCCATAGTGATTGGACTCATTAACGTTTCTACCAAAAAAAGCATGTAAGAATTTTTTTCTTCACATACATGCCACCATTTGTAGTTTTTGCTAATAACCGTCACAACCTGGGTGAAATGCATTTTGCTGTCCTTTTGATTTGCATTTCCCTGATACCTAATAATACTGAACATTTTTCATAAGTTTACTGGGCATCTGTAGTTTTTGTTTTGAGGTGTCTATTCAGATCGTTGGCCCACATGGCCTCTGGTCCAGTTGTCAGTGGAGTTCTTCTCACCGTCTGAGGCCTCATGAGGCTGGTCTTTACTGTGTGCCTTTGTATAGCATTCTGTTTGGATATTGGACCAGAACCTCCCAGGAGGCTTGGCTTACAGGACTTTGTACAGAGGGGGGTACTCTACCAATGAGGGTAATATTCCCAGGATGTAGTCCTCTTCCAAGCACATGAGACTTTTGTGGAATAGCAATATTCCTCATAATTTTAGGGTTTCATTTGCTGGAAATTATTTTCTGCCTTTGCATTTTCAGCCTCTGTCTTTGCTTGTGAGGTGAATTTCCTGTAGGTAGCATGCTGTTGGGTCTCAGCTTTACCTTTCAGCCAGTCTGACTTTTTATCAAAGAATGTAGTTCACTTACTACTCACTTACTAGTTGTGCCTCACAGCCTCAGTTACGGGCAGGACTCTTAGGAGGTTATGGACTATAGGAGCATGATATTTATCAGTGGACTAGTCCAGGGATTATAGTTAAATATGATGCTCAGAGGTGAAATCTGGTCATAGGAGGGGGTGTCACAGGGGACATGGCTTTGGGAAGGTTTATCTCTGTACAGCTCCTCTCCAGGCCCTTCTGGTGTCCCATCTTACCTTGGAAGCACTGAAACTACTGAAAGTTGAGCCAAGTCAACCTCTCTTTTAAATTGGGGGTGCTGAGTTTGTCTCAGCAAGGAAAAAAGTGAGTAAGACAAATTGGTAACCAGAGAAGTAGGGTTGTTGTGACACTACTTGATCCTGTGGTTCAGACAGTTTTGGAACTGGTTTAAGGAGGAGTTGAAAAGTTTTGGAGATGCTAGCTGGTAATGCAGCCCTAGTATGCTGTAACTGAGCTCTATGAGAGATTCTGCTGAGAAGATGAGAATGTTGATAGAAATTCAGACAAAGAAGGCCAGCCTTGGGGAGTTTCAGTTAGGAATAAAGGCTATTGGCAGTTGGGAGTCCAGTTGTATGTGCTATACTTTGGCAAAAATTTTGTATTAAATTTGCTCTTGTCCTGAGACTTTGTGGGAGACTGATATTAATAGTGGACTAATGAATCTGGTGGAGGAAATTTTACATCAGCTCAACATTCATGTGGTGCAGTGAGTACTGTTGTAGTCTTTTGGTTCTGCTTTGAGACCCAAGAACAAATATCATAGCTGAATAATTTAAAAATGTTTATGTTTGGCCAGAATGCATGCCCAGGTAAAGGCAGAGCCTGCAAAGATGGAACAGAGATTTAACATTGAACAAGATACCTTGTACTTCACAACACATAAGAAAGATAGCTAGAAGCCATCACAGAAACTTCTAGGATTCCACAGGCTCCAACCTGCAAAAATGAAATATTTTACACTGAGAAGAGAGGCCCAGAGCACTGTGTTCAAGAAAGGCAACCTAGGAAATTGGATTCCTGGACTTCCATTCATAGTGCTTGGCTACACAGGCTCTCTGAGGCCTCTGAAGCTATGATTCAAGAGTGCCTGCCTACTGGTCAAACTGTTGGGAGATCTGTTGCCATCTACTTGGTACTAGTTTTACAGAGAGGTAAAATATAAACACTGTGAGCTCAGGGAGGCTTCCACCAAGATTTCAGAAGACAGCATGGGAGGAGGCCAGGTAGTACTCCCCTAGGAGGGCAGCGTGGGAAGCTCTAAGTGCAGTGGAGGCACCAGGAAGTGGGAGAAGCCAGAGTGACTGTTTGAGGGAAAGTTCAAGGAGCAAGCAAAGCCAGACTAAGAGAGAGGCCGTGAGATCTCCAACCACTAGCAGTGCCATAGGGTGTGGCCTCCCCAGTCCTTTGGAGGCCACATCTTGCTCCAGGTACTAGACATAGAACTATGGAGTTTACTTCATGTCTTGCTGGGTTTCAACATCCCTATTTCTCCCTTTGGAATAGGAATATGTAGTCTGTATTATTGTATATTGGCACTGTTTAACTTCCTTTTGAATTTTACAAGGGATCACAGCTATGAGTTTGCATTCAGTCTGGATTCTGTCTTTCCTAAGATTAAGGACTTTTATCCTATTGTTTTGCTGAATAGATTTTTCTATGTCCCTAATCTTTATTTCCTTGCCACAGTATATTTTAATTTATAGATGTTTGATGATTTAATGGTGACCAAAAGATCTTGAATGCTCTCTTCATTCATTTTATTTCTGTCTGAACTTGTTATTTCATGAGATCTATCACCTATCTGTGAGCTCAAATATTCTTCTTTCCTCTTGATTTAATATGTTGTCGAGACTTTCAAGTGAGTTTAATTGGTTTGAATTCTTTACTTCAAAATTTCTGTTCATTTAAAAAACCTTTATCTCTTGGTTGCATATTTCCTGCATTGTCTTCCTGATTTCATTCATCAGTTTATTTGTGCTTTCTTTGATCTTACTGGGCTTAAAAAAATTCTTTCATCTAGGTGTGGTGGTGCAGGCCTATAATACTAGCAGTCGGTGGCCAAGGCAAGAGGATGGGGAGTTCAACCTCAGCCTGGATAACTTAGCGACATAGTGAGAACCTGTATCAAAATGAAAAAAGGGTGTGGGGTTCGGGATAAATAGCTCAATATGAAGGCTCTAGGTTCCATCTCTAGTACTGCCAGAAAATAATTTTTTGAATAATGATCAGTCATTTTATCCATTTCACTTTGTTTGGAGTTTGTTACTAGAGTTGCAGTTTTTTGGGGAGGTGTTCTGTTACCTGTTTTTTCATAGTTCTTATGTTTCCATGTTAAGATTTATCCATGTAGTGGTGCAAATAAGCTTACCATTTTCATGGGATGGTCTCTTTAGTAAGTGGCTTTCTTCTAAAGGTCTTTCATGGGATATTGGCTTGTAATACAACACTGGCTTTATTTCCAGGTAGGCGTTACCAAGTAGCATTCTTTCTTTCTTTTCTTTTTTTTTTGGTAATGTATTTTTGTACAGGGTCTCACTATGTAGCTCAGACTTTTAGTGATCCTCCTGTTTTCAGCCTCCCCAGTGCTGGGATTACAGGTGTGACCCATCACATCTGGACTTGGACACCAGCTCAGCAAACCAAGGGGTGGGGCCTGCATGGCATTCAGTGATAGGGATCAAACCCTGGTCCCTGAGCTTGCCTAAGCAGGTGCTGAGTCCACAAGCAGTCTAAGATTGTGGGACTAATCTTAGTCCCATAAGATTATGTGAAAGCAGGCGCTTATCTTGCCAGCCCTACTGCTCAGTAGCATTCTTGCAATTTCTTTGGCTTTGATTAGTGACTCTAGGCACAGTGTACTGTGCCTGTTGGCATCTGGGCGAGCCACTATCTCCAAAGGTCATCTAAGAGTGGAGATGTCCTAGCAGCTCAGGCGGGTGTGACACAAAGGTGACACAAAGGTGGCTTCATTGCTAGTGCAGTCTCGGGCACTGGTGGTACCGGTAGCAGTGAGAGGCCTGAAGATTTATCCTCCAGCCAGATACTAGTGTGGGCTCAGGTGCATCTCAGAGAAAGAGGGGGCAGGAAACACAGCAGCCCCCACGGGGCTCGCACTGCATCATGTAAACTGTTCATTCTGAGGTGGAGAGTGGGATCAAGAGGCAATGGGAAAAGCGTAGGTGTGCTGGTGGTGAGAGATGTGATGTCCCACCCCACTGCCGTGGAGGCTGCGTCTGTCCAGGAGGGAGCCCAGTTCCCTCCTAGTTACACATGCGCAGAGTTAGGGAGCTGGCCAGGGTTTTATCCTCTGGCTCCTTTATCTGGAGTGAGTTGGTGGGAGCTGGAAGGGGAGAGCTTTCCTCTCACTTGGCTGTGGATGCTCAGGGGCAGGGTGATGGCTGGGATTTTCCTGATTTCTTTTCTTTTCTTTTTTTCTTTTTTCTTTTTTTTTTTGGCAGAACTGGGGTTCAAACTTAGGCCCTTGTGCTTACCAGGGAAGTGCTTATTCTACTGAGCCATCTCCTGGCCCTTCCAGATTTCTTTAGCTGAAGCACCCACAATACATGAAAGCAAAATGTTTCTGCATTTGGGCGATATTTCTATCTGGATTTCTTTAGGAGATGTGATGTGAGATTCTCTCCAAAGCAAGATGACCGTGGATTTTAGGTTACTTATCTAGGGAGGCTTCAAGCTGTGGGGTTGCTTCACTGTTGCCATGGTACACAGGGCAGTTCACTTGGATTTGCTTTCAGCCTGGCCCTCACAGGGCACAGAAGCCCCGCCCTGCCTGTGGAGCTACGGAGACCTGTGCTCCACTTGCTCTTCCTCTGGCTCTGCCATTGTTCCAGGTCCTGGGTCTCGCAAGGTTTCAGATTTTCCCTTGCTGCCCTTCAGTGTGCACCTCGGAACTCACCTGGACATGCAGCTGTGCACGCACTACTCTCACTCTTCGTAGGGAAGCAGGCGAAGGCTGCCCGCTTTCAGGGAGCCATCCTCTCTCATCACATGGCTTAACTCCTGTGTTGCAGCTGCCCTCCTCATCACCCTCAGTTCTCTTTGTACGAAGGCAAAATATGGAATATGGAATCTGTGGGCTATGTGATGGGTAACTGTTGTCTCATCTTGCTCTCTCTTAAATGTAAAAAACATAAATGTTCTTTGTTTTAGAGCAGGAATTACTATTATTATTTGTTAATGTATTTCTCACTATGCAGCTTAGACTCTTAGTGATCCTCCTGTTTTCAGCCTCCCTATGCTGGGATTCCACGATCTTGGTGGCCTGCTCAGCACACCTGGAGGCGAGGCCAGCGTGGCACGTGGTGCTGGGGATCGAACCCCAATCCCTGCATTAGCCTAAACAGGCACTTAGTCCGCTGAACTATCTTGCCAGCCCTTACAGCAAGAATTCCTAGTGAGGGTTTTATTCATGAGTTTCGACTGGGCCGCCTTACTCTAAACTTCTGCACAAAATTGTGTATATGAATATGCACTGCACACCCACATTTTGGAAGAAGGAGAATATTGTGCTTTCTTTGGTTTCCTAAAGGAGACTATATTTCCTCTTAAAATATTAATAGTATCCGTTCTTTCGGTTCCACTGGCAGTCATTAGCTGTGCTCCCGAACAAGAAAAAATGTGCATTTGCTGTGTCAGTTGTGTCTCTGGAGGTTCTCCATTAAGAAAATAAAATGACAAGGAGCTCATTTATCAATCCTGCTATATAAAACCTGGAATTATACACTGATGAATGTGCCCAGTCATCAGGACTGGCATTATTAAACTATTTATGAACAGAAGAAATTAATGTCCTAGATATTTCTGTAGAAATATAGGTAAACTTGGTAGAATCAATATTTTCCTAGATTTTGTATATTATAGGTAATAAGCTAGATGAAAAAAGTGTTATGAAGAATGTAGAGCAATTGTCATGTTCATAAACTACTAATGTGAATGTAAAGTGGTATTACCACCATAGAAAAATATTCTGCTAGTGCTCAGAGGATGAAACGTTATTGCCTAGACACCCACCAACTCCACTCCTTTCTGTATGGTCGAGAGAAATAAAAAACATACTCCACATAAAAGTTGAAAATGATTGCTTATAATAACATTGTCCACAATAGTGAAAAATGGGAACAATTTAAAAGTTGAGCCAATGAACAGATAAATAAATTGTGTTACACATCCATACAATGTAAATTATTTGACTCTCAGTGGTAATGAAGTACTAATGCGTGTTCCAACGTGGGTGGATCTTACAGTTCTGCACACAGAAAAAGCTAGCCCCCAAAGACTACACACCTTAGGAAAGCACTTGTATGAAATGTCCAGAATAAATCCATAGAATAGATTTGTTGTTACTTAGAGTTGACAAGATTAAGGAGAAATAAAGAATGATATTTATTTTTGCAGAGATGAAATATTCTAAAATTAATTGTGATGATGCATATATAACACTATGACTATGCTAAAAACCAGGTGTGTGCCAGATTACAGGTGGTGGCACACACCTGTAATCCCAGTACTTTTGGGAGGTTGAGGCAGAAGGATTGCTGTGACTTTGAGGGCAGCCTGGGCCACAAAGTGAGTTCAAGGCTGGCATGGGCTACATAGCAAGACCTTGTTACAGACAAACAAACAGATGAACAAGTGCCCCCAGTGAACTGTATTCTTTAAGCAAATCAATTGTGTGCCTCCACCGAACTCTTTGTTTTATGATTGCCTTTCCCAAGCACATTCCTGTTTTGTGCTCGAGGATATGGTCCCTTGCTTTGTATATTTGAGCAGTGGTAGATCTTACTGCTGGTTGGATTGGGTTCACTGAGAAATCGAAGGCATGGAAATGAAAGGACCTTAAAACCACTTACTAGAGAGCCTTGTGCTTAAAAGTCATTTGATCCTCTTGTCACTATGGGCCCGGCCACCTCCTGCCAGTGGTCCATCCCAACTTCCCGCTATGTGCTTCTGACCCTTCTCATCTTCTCTTCCTTTCAGAGCTGCTCTCAAGTCTATGTTTTCTGGTTTTATCCTATGGATATGGTTTAATCACCACTTGTTTCCTCTTTGCATGACCTGGTATCCTATACTGGATGATGGATGATGGATGATGATGATGAGGATGATGATGAGGATGATGAGGAGGATGATGAGGATGATGAGGAAGATGATGATGATGATGATGATGATGATGATGATGATGATGATGATTTTGACTGAATTCAGGACCTTGTGCTTGCCAGGTAGGCACTTATGCCACTGAGCTGCATCCCTGGCCTCTGACCTACTGTCTTATGTCTGCTTTTGAAAGTTTTATTGAATTCTAGTCTAAGACAATTCCTGTTTTCACTTTTTGTTTCTCATTAGTCAATAAGCATTTTGTCATTTCTCAAGTATCAGGAATACTGGCCTCTGTTTGCCTCATCTGGGTCATACTTCCATGCCATTATCACTTTTTCTAATTAGTTTCCTTGTTCTATAAAGCATGATGTGGATGCACACGTGAAGTTTGGCTTTTAACAACTTTTTGCATCGCATGAGATTTTATGTTGGAATATAATTAGAAAACATGCGAAGTGCAAAGTCCGATGCAGAAGTACAACTTCCTATATATAATGTTATTAAGTCTTAAAGATTCAGAAACTCAAGTGTGCAAAAATGATTTGTACTTATGACTTTGCCCAGTTTTCACTAACATATACTTGCATAGATGGGGAAGGAGGACAAATAATTTGAGGGTCTCTTTTCTCATAAGGATGCCTTCCCTGCTTTTTGGTAATCTTTTGTCAGTAAAACCAAGGACATCTTGACGATGAAACTAGACATTTGATCACAGTTTTGAGTATGAAACTCATTTAGGGGTTTCATGCATTGATAAATAGACTGTTTCTTCTCACATGACTGATATTTTTTCTTGGTTTATTTCAAAATTCCCTGAAAGGCCTACCAGAAGTCAGCCTGCTGAGTGAGGCTGAGCTTTGCTTCATGGGACAGGAACATCTCAGTGCTGAATTCTTTTCCAAGTTAATGAAATTTCTTGGGAAGCATTTGGCATTCTGGGATTCCAAAAGGTTATCAGCTAAGCATTTATAATAAAAGTCTCCTGATTTTCCCGGGCACGCACTGGGAGGATGGGAGTGCTATCATCTTGACATTTCTGTCAGAACTGGTGTTTGAACCACCGGATGATTCTGACAAATGCCACTGCTGTCACCGGCTCAGTTTTAATTACACCTGACTGAAGCTTTCAGTGGCAGCGAGCAGAAAACTTAATTAGTTGGAGTCCGGATCATGGGCTGGCTGGAGGATTCCCAAACAGCGCGTGGGCTTCTGGGGGAGCAATGACCACGTCGAGATCCCCCAGCCTTGGCAGGGAGGCCGCCTGGATGACTTTCAAAGCCTTCACAGATTATTAATTCAAATTGCTTTGGAGAGCATGTTATGTGTTCATTTCTCAAGTAATTCAGTAGTATGTGACAGTTGGTGAAATAAACAAAAACAGAAAGAAAAGGCCTGTGTCTATTTCCATGATAACTGGCAGTGTGCACACACCTCCACGCACACGGACACACACCTATCTACACACGCACACATGCGTTTATAAATAGATAAATGTGTGAATGTTCTGTTCAAGTAAACAAAACATAGATGGCATGTTTGTGTCCCGTTTCTCTCAAAGTGAGAATGTGTTACTGTTTAATAACCGTTTCTATAGAAACACGCATTAGCAGGCTGGGATGTCAAACTGCTAATATGCTGCAATTAAAAATTAGCATAACTCTTGCCTCCTGCAGTCCTGGATGTGGAGGACCACCAGGTGGGCTCTCCTTGGAAGAAGAGCTCTTGTCTCTGCATTGGCTAAACCTGGCCCTACTTTCGGGTATTGCTAAGTCCAGAGCTGGCTAGGATAATTCCTTATCTCCTCAACTAGCTTTCAGCAATGCGCATGGCTCCAGCGGAGGTGCTGCTGTGTGGTCTCTAGACGTGACAGCCCAGTGCTGCCCTGCTTCTGTGTAACTTGTGAGCATGAGCTGGGCCGGTGCCATCAGCTGAGACGGAAAGAGGCCATGACGTCTCGGGGCATGAAGAGTGGGCATCACAGCGGAAGTGTGGACCCCAAACACAAGACACTCAAGCTGTGTGATGTAGATGGCTCTTTCTGCATACCCCTCTCTCTGCTCATTGTGAGAGTGCTTTCAGGCCTCATCTCTAGCTCAGCTCACAGCCCTCACGTTTCCCTCCACCCTCACAGTTACTCATCCCTGAGCCACTGTCCTCTTGTAGAATTAATGAAACCCAGGTTGGGCCCTGAGTTGAGGCTTTGTCCTGGTTATTCATTGTCCTAGCTGGACCTAGGACCCTGGGCTTTCCATGATTCTAGGTGTGTAGGTTGGTTGGAATTACTTATTGGAATTCAGTAATTTTTCTCTGGGATTACCAATGTGGACTCCTCTGGACTGCAACAAGGCTGGTAGAGAGGGGTCTCTGTAGTTGGACAAAAGTTTCTGTGTCTTAGAAGAAGTAGCCCCTTAGTCACCATGCCTGCATGTACAGCAGTACTGGGATCCTGTTGGTGGCAGCTACAACTACAAGGCAACTCCAGCCTCGCTTACATTTCACCCTGCTCGTGGGACTGGGACTCCTCATCTGTCTTGGTTCACACAGGACGCCCAGTGCAGAAAGAGCTGCTTGAATACGGAGTTTTGTTCCACATAAAGGATGTCATTCTGCTTTGTTTTATAAATAAAAGATGTCAGTTCTATTTTTTTTAAAGAAAATAAGATAAAAGAGAAGTAAAAACAATGGTACAGTTTCAGAACAAGATAAGAAGTTAACAGTGGTTCACATACTGCATATCACTGATTCTGAAAGTTCTTGACAAGACCAACTCAACTTTTGTCTTGAGCACTCAGCCAAGACTCGGGACTCTCCGCTCTGTCAGCTATCTAGCTTGGATTTCCTGCCACTGTCGCTGTTGACTGTAAATCTGGCGATGCCTCTGGAACAGAACATTATTGGATCCTGATTGATGCCTTCGGTGAAGCAGCAGCCCAGGGGGGATTCCACTTCTAAAGTAAGGCATGGGAGCACCAGGCTTTGAATGGTTTTCAAGGGGGTTCCTGTGAGAATAGCTGTACATTCCTCACTTTTGGAAATACTTCAATGCCACGACTTGGCCTAAGTTAATCCATTATGCCATGGAGATGCTCACTGGTCTTAGAAGAGTGTCTGGGTGTAACCTCGCCTCAGTATTCTTGGTGACTTTGGAAAGGGGCAAATCTTGAACTCACTTGTCAGGGCAAGAAATATTAGTCACCAAGGTAAAGTTGCTATTATGCTGCCTCATTATTTACCAATGCTGTAGCTAATTGGAAGCAGCATGTGCTTTCCCTGGGAACTTTGAATGAGAATGCAGCAGTCCTTTTGAGGGCTGGTGTGAGGAAAGAATATTTAGCTTTTATTATTGAAACTTTCCATAGCTCTGCTTTCTGGACTCTGATGAGTGGAAGGATAGAATAAAGTGGATGATGTTCTGTCTCGATCCCTCTGGAACTGAAATGGAATTAAAATGGGTACTTAAAATTAAATGAGGTGAGGCTCCCTGTATCAAGTAAATATAAAGTATTTAAAAGAAAATGCTACAGATGACAGAAAAGTACAAAAATTGTTCTTGACATGAATAATTCACCAACTCCTGGATTGCATAAGTCACCTACTAATATGCGTTGCTTGCCATTTAATAGTGGCTGTATCTGAGGAAATATGGAAATTGGAATATTTTAATAACTTTCTATATGAAAGATGATGAGACTGCCTAAATGATTAAGAGGAAGATATGTTATAATGAACTGAAGCCACTCAAGTGTAAGGTAATTTTAATTCAAATCTCCATCTGCTTATGTATAATTAAGACTCATTTAACAAGTTAATGCCTAACAGAGAGAACTGATAAGTTCGGTATTAAAGATCTTAAGAGAAGTAAATTAAACTGTCGGGGTTGAACCGGTCTTTAGTTTTAATTTCTAACACCTGAACCTTGATATGAATTTCAGGGTCCACTTCTTTATCTTCACCACTTATTTAAGCATGAAGCCAAAGACAAAAGGGAAGGGGAATTGTAATATCCTTTTATATTTTACTTTTGGAAAGCCCATCGTGTCTAAGGTATGACAGAATCCCGAATGACATGAATATTTATACACTTCATATTTCTCTCTGTGCAGCATCCCCGTACCATGAAGATGGTGATTTCAAAGCCCCCAAAATATTTATGCACAGTGAGATTTGTCAGTAGGGTTAAATAATCTTAGAAAATAAGGAGAAAGCCTTTAAAGTGCCAAAAGGGACTGTTTTGATCTTAGTGATTTTCATGAGCTGCTTGACTGCTCCACTTCCCACCTCAGCTGCTTCCGCAGTTGCTGGCAAGAAGGACCACCCCTTGTAGATGTGGCGTCAATCTTTTTGTCTTGTAGCATGAACATTTAACTGCCAGTGTAAGACTCCTCATTTAGGGAAAAGACAAGCAAGCCTTCCGGTTCCGTGCCTCTAAACAATTTCAGGACTGAATTCAAACAGCAAAGTCCAGACTTCACGCGATCTTCCTGACAACGTTCCCACCCTGTCGCAGATCGTCAGCCACACCTCTGCAACGCCTGTCCCACGGGAGCACAGAGTAGAAGCCAGTTCCTTGCTCACCGTCCACTACCACAGAATGGCTTTCTCCACTCAACTGGATGTGACAATTTAAAGTGTGATTTTCATAAATCAGATTAACAGTTCAAACTTTTTGAACACTGTCAAGAAATTCATAGCTCTAGTCACCTTCTAAGATGCATGGTTTGATTCATTTCTTACTGAAGAACTCGAAGGTCTTACTTCTGTCTTATTTTACTGATTCTTAAAGTTAATTTGTGCAAACTTATGAAGCTAGTGAAAGTAGGGCCTATTATTTTGATTGCCATTTCAGTATTCTTTCTGCTATAATGCTGTCTATGGTTAGATTTCTAAATTTCCGTGTAAAGATATGTAATTGTTTATTCCTATTTTAAAAAATATTTAAAATGTTTTTTTTCTTCACATTCTGTAGGGATTTAAAGTTTAACATATCAATACTTGATGGAAAATACCTGTTCCATGTTATGTCTGAAATGTTTGCTATTCAGGAAAATAGTGAGGTTATAGGGTAATAATATTATTAAGCTTCTCTTCTGGAGGGTTAACAACTTAAGTTTGCAGACCAAAAATTAGAGAAAAATAAGGGCTTCAAGGACAGCCAACATTTTGGCTCTAGCCTTTCAAGGTCAAGGAGGACTCAGGACATAGGAGAACCTGTACTGTAACATCTGTAACTCAGTTGTGTCCCATATTTTCTGATCAAGGAAATTATGGGGCCACAGATGAAAGTGATTGATGATGTAGAATGTGCCTAAGGAGAGTCACATGGAGAGAAAATATTCTTTCAGGCTTTCACAGAGAGCAAATTGGTCAAGCAATGGCCATGACTCATACACATGGCTGACACTGACAAAGGATCTACAACCTGCAGTACAGGGTTTCAGGGTAAATCTTGAGGGGATTTGATGACCTTTTCAGATAGAAAAGTTACATTTTTTTGTTATAAGGTCTTGCTTTATCTTGGTCTTAACCATCCAGCAGAAAAGTATAAAAATGAGGTATACAAAGTAAAGTCATATTAATATGTTGAGCTGTAAGAGGCTCAAGTCAACAACTTCTGACATTGCCAGTCCTATGGATAATCCACTGTTATTATGGACTACTGTACTATATTGGATTACTTTGCTGAATTCACACACCTACAATATTTAAATGGAAATGGAATACCCATCTCTGACAAAACTACACAAAAGAAGGGGATATAAATGAAGGACTATTTTGTATCCATGTATACAAAATAGTTAGGATAGATATACAGCTTCTTTCTCTTCAGTGAAAAGAAAGATTTGTACTAAGTGTTTGGACAGGATATCATGTCTGCATCTTGTGCTATGAATAACCACTACGAAGACAACCATATGCAAGTGTTAATTATTGAAACTAACCTACTAATTGGTTTTTAACTCTCTCATTGCTATTTGTTTCTCAATAAAATTAATAATAATAAAAAAGAAAATCCAATACAGAGCTTTCAATGACTCAAACAGCTTCTTATTGAAATGTAAAGGTTTGCCCTTGGCAGGCTTTCACACAGTTGGTGTGATCTGTGCTGTTGTGTGCTTGCTGATAACTCCTGGATCTTGGCTCCTACTCCATTAGTTTGAGAGCAGCACATGCAGTGCTCAGGTCATCTGTTACTCTGTTTCTTGTATCAGATTTGATATAATTTAAAGCTGAAAGTGGCTGCTCACAAGAATAAGATGATCCAAACAAAGCAGGGAAAGCAATCCCTCTCCAGTGCTTTCAGTGACTTCAAATCATTGTGCAGAGATTTGCACACTTTGAGGATTTCATTTTCAGAATGTACAATGGTGCTGTCCTTCATCTCCCTTCACATTCTTTCTTCTCTAACTTCTCAAGTGTTGCCTTCAGGTTATGAAATTTATTTTTCCAGATAGAGCTTTCTTTTTTAAAATTTTTATTTTTATTTTTTTTGGTGGTACCAGGGATCGAACTCAGGACCTTGTGCTTGCCAGACAAGCACTTACTCCAGTGAGCTATCTCCCCTGCCCTAGATAGAGCTTTCTTGAAATTCTAATAGCTCCATTTCCAGATTTCCAAAATGGAGCCACAGTAAGCAGGAAAATCAGGTTCTTCAAATTTGGCTTTACCTGGAGAAGAAAACCCAGGTTGTCTGCATTATACAGAATTATAAAAATCTGCTATGAAAATTCTCCTTTGCTGCTGCTACAATGCTAGAAAATACCTTGTAGATTTCCCGCTGGCTTGTAGGATTGTCTGTTGTAGAATTTTCAAAAAGCAGTTTTAGATTTGGGAAATATTTCAACTGCTAACTTTCAAGATGTCTTTCAAAAATTAACAGGTTTTCTCCAATGGTTTCTGAATGTCCCCTTAGTTGCCACTGTTGTGGTTGCTTTGATTTTCTGAATTGATTTAAAGCATTTACTTGTCACAGTCATTTTGATTTGGGGGAAACAGTCAGAAATCACATGGGGCCACATCCTGTGAACAAGGTGGATGAGGACCCAGCATAACATTGCCACAAGCCTGCTTTGGGCTAAATGCGTGACAAGGGATGGGCCAGGGAGATGGTTCAGTGGTCAAAGAGCCTGCCTGGCAAGCACACAGATCTGAGTTTGATGCCTGGTACCACGTGGTGTGCTGAGCTGTGTAGTGAGATCCTGTACCAGATAATAAATAAGTAAATAAATAAATACTGTTTAGTACAGGGTCTCACTACACAGCTCGGATTCCTAGTGATCATCCTGTCTTCAGGCTCCCCAGTGCTAGGATTACAGGCGGCAAGTGGTGCTGGGGAGTGAACCTCGGTCTCTGTGTTTGCATAAGCAGGTGCTTAGTCTGCTGAGCTATCTCACCAGCCCTAGACATTTTTTAGAAATTAAAAAAAAATTATTTGATGGGGCAAGGGAGTATTTTTAGGGGGTTGATGATAATGTGTCTTTCACTGTAATTAACTTAAAAAGTAAACATTCACTTTTTTTTTTTTTTTGCGATACCAGGGATTGAACTCAAGACCCTGCACTTGCCAGGCAAGCACTTATTCTACTGAGCCATCCCCCCAGGCCCTACCATATATTTTGATCACATCTCATATCTAAGAAGTTTGATTTGCTGATCGTTATTTGTATTTGAGCAGTGCTCATGTTTGAGGCCACCTCTGAAGGTGGCTTGTCTACATTTGCAATGCATGCCCTATCTGAACAACTACTTAGAAGACAACATTATGCAGTATAATAACCATTGTTAATTTCTTATCAAAAATATTCTTGGGTTAGACACCTATCATTTGGTCCAATCAACTAGTTGGGGGTATATGTAGTCATGAAAAAGATCTACTTAGAAGAAAACTATGCATGATTTAGGCATCCTGAAACACCTTTTTTGGTTTGGATAATTTATAAGATTGTCAGGGTTTATTTCTAATTCCCATAAATGGGTCTCTATTAAAAACATAGTTTTTTGAACAACTTTCCTCCCCTTACACCCCATCAAGAGTGACAGAATGCTGATAATGAGACAAATCAGAAATTAGCAATTATGAGAAGCCATTACCTGCTATGAGCCTTAGGCCGTGTTGTGCGTGTTCAGGGTCCAGGCCCACCCGATGCATTCTGGGGCCGTGTTTTGCCTGTCTCGTCGGCCCTATAGCCAAGGAGGAAGGATTTCTGCTGCAGACACTGTCCAGGCAGGTGGGGAGCCAGAGGAAGGCTGGCACGGATTTAATGAGGTGGAGCCACTGCCCTGTTTTCTCCTAAGACACTGGGGGAGAGCCACAGAATGTGTTCACGTGCTTTTACATATTTGGTAAAACTAAGGCATTGTTACTGTCATCACTGGTTAAGACTGTTGCTTCCTTGTTCTCACTCTTCCGCATTCACGCCTCTCTTCATGTCAGGTGGTAATGGAATGACTCTGGTCATTTTGAGCTCAGACCAAAGGGAAGATTGAGAGGAGATATATTTTTGGCTTGTTAGGATAAATTCATGTGTGTCATACTTATGTGTATTACTAGGTTATTTCTGGGTATCCTGGCATAGGAATGTGTTTTACAAATAGAGACATCAGAAGAAAGAAGTGAGGTAGACAGGGCTCAGACTGTGCTTGGATTTGTCTTACAGTTGCTGGCAGTGAAAGGAGTAATGGAAGAGAAACTGTATTTTAAAATATACAGAGCTAGGTACAAATTTAGAGTCAAATTTCTTGAACATTTTTAAGCACTTGTAAAGGTGGAACTTGAAAGAGGCTTTCCAGAAGTTCGAAAACAGGGGGGCCTAGTGAGCCCGTACCACTTGCTCCACCAGTGCAGAAGTTTTGCTGAGCTTCGGCATGCCTCCCCACCAACCAGTCGTGGGAGTTTTGGTGAGTCCCACTGTGCCACCCACCACTGTCATGGAAACCTTGCTACCTGACACCCTGCCCCTCTCCTGTCACTGCGGAGCATCAAAAATGCCGAAGCAAAAGAGCAAAAGGCAAACTCAGACCTCCAGCCCACCCAGAATGAATCCAGCCGACAAGGTTACAGAAGAACTTGGAAGGCACACACTGGAAATTTCTGAAATGATAGTAACTGAAGTAAAGAAACAACTCCATCAGGCTATGGAGTAAATCGGAGCAGAAATAATCAGGGTTGTATCAGAACTTCATGTCTGTATGTTAGGCAAGTGCTCGACCTCTGAGCTGTTTCCAGTCCTCTTAAATTAACTTTTTAAAATAAAGACCCCTAAATATTTAAGCCAGTGGTCCAACAAAGCTTGGAAACAAATATGAATGCCAGGAGTTCCGCTTCATCCCAGCTTCCATCCTCGGTTACTGGTGCATTGATACCCCCTGCGTGAATTCAGCTGAACTGGCTGCTTTGTGCACCTTGAGTGTATTAACCTAAATACCCATTGTGTTTATTCTATCACCTCTAGCATTTATTTGTTATTTGTTGCTATCAATGCTACTTTATAACCTGCAGGTGGTCAGACATGGTACTGCACCCCTGTAGTCTCAGCACTCCAGAAGCCCAGGTAGGAGGATTACTGTGAGTTCAAGGCCAGCCTGGGCTACATAGTGAACTGAAAGCCAGTTTTAACTACACAGACCCGGCCTCAAAGGACTAAAACAAAATACAAATAAAACTCCAGGTGTATGATTTCATGTGTGAGTGAATATATCTCGGATACATTTCTAGAAGTGGAATCACAATAAAAAAATTTGTTCCACTAATTATCATCATAGATACCATCCTCTCCTGAGGTGACACAATTTCAACTCCTACCTGTGTATCCTCAAAGGACCTGTTTTTCTCACTTCCTCTCTGCGGTATTTTTGACTTGTTGGCCTTCTGCTACATATTTCTTCCCTTGTTCTGTTGACCTAGGATGTGTGTTTAAAAAAAAAAAAAAGAAAAGGAAATTAAAAAAAGAACAGAATGGAACTATGCATGAATTAATGTGGTGTGGCAGTTAGGGTGGAGTGTCAATTCAACTACCATTGGCATCTGCCCAGGCTTTGTGGGAAAGCCTTCAACTTTCAGGCTCCGGCCTCTTTCGCTCTGGCTGTGTTTTCCTGAGCTGCGTCCCAGCACCTGAGCCAGGCAGCTCCCCCTTGCTCCACTGTTCTGCTGTGATGCTTCTGCCTTGCGCCAGCTGACCCCCAAGTGAGAGACTCGGAAACAGCAAAGCCCAGAGATGCACACAGAGTGACACTGAGCCAAAGGGGCTGTTTATGTTACTGTCAGCATAAAAAAGGTTCATAATCCCTCTGCTGAAATTCTAAACATCATACATCTGTGGGAATATTTTTTTTTTCCTTTATAAATATGGAGCTGCAAAACCTGACCTGAAGTTCATGGGACTGTTTCTATTTACATATTCTCAGATTTTGCTAATGAAACATTTATTTACTTGGTTATAATGCTCTCCAAGGATGCTATTGGCAAGCTTTATGAAATGCACTTTCTGGGACTGAAGGTGGGTCCAGAGGGGAAGGAGGCTCTTGAAGGACATGCTTTTGCCTGTTCCTCCTCGTCTTTTTTTTGTGGTAGTGGACATCGAGCCCACAGTCTTGGCACTGAGCCATATTCCCAGCTCTTTTTAATTTTTTTTCAGGAAAGGTCTCACTAATTTTCTCAGGCTGGCCTTTAACTTGCAATCCTCCCGCCTTAGCTTTCCAGAGTATGACAATTACAGGCACATGCCCTACGGCTGGCTTTTCTTCTATCCACCATGAGGCAGAGATGTGACATTTGAAAGTCAGGTTGTCCCCTGGATGGAGGAGGGCCCTCAAGGACATAGGGCAGTAACCATGTGACATGTTTCTAACCATCTTTGCACCCAGCAGATTTCTGTCCCTGGCTCTTGTCCTAATAAACGTGACTTTGTGGCCACAGAAGAGCCCAACTTAAAGAGAAAAAACAGGGGGCAGCACTGTTGGTGTCCCAAATTAATTTCTCCAGTCTCTGACTCCTGTCCAGGGCTCCATGTCTATATTTGTAACTTCACATGAGACGTCTGCCCCTGGATTGTTTTACTGGCACCTAAAAGCCAACATCCTAAGACTGAATCGTGCCCTTTCCCACAAGACTCTGTCTCAGTTGAAGTGGAAAAAGAACCAAATCGATGCCTTGTTGTACTCAGGCACCATTTCAGGGATTGAGTTTCTGTTTCCTTAAGTTTGTTTCTTGTACATGTTGTCACAGTTGCATAATCCAATGTCAGCCCATGCTTTGTCATAAGATCGCTTGTTTCCTATCAAAATGTCAAACATCTTTGTCACAATATTCCATGTTTTGTAGGAATACTGTTGCAGCTACATTAAATCATATCAGAAAAAGCCTAATCAGCCCCACCCTAGACCTGGAGCTAGAACTATATAGTTATTCTCGGTCATGTACTGGGCCCTGACCACTGGCTAATAAACTTGCTTTTCTCTGCATTCACTAGCACGGATGAGACAATTAAATAAGCATGTTTGCTGCAACAGTGTTAGGCCTATCCCACTGACTGGTACCATCCCATACCCACCTGCCTTTGCTTATCTCCCGTTCTATATCTGTTGGCTTCTAAGTCCTAACTTACTTCCCTAGAAAGATTATCTATCCAGTTGCATAAAGCCATGATACCTACACATTTTTGATAAGCAATAACTAACATTTACTATAAGTGTGTCCTCAGTTTATACTTACATTGAGAAATTATGTATGTTTTCTCTGAAATTCAAATTTAGCTGAATATTTTATTGGATGAATCTACAAGCTTAGTCCTTAAGACCTACCAGTGTGCTCTCCCCCATACCTTTGACCTCTTAGCTCTGAAACCTTGAGCTCTTCTCCTTCAGATCTCTGGAACAACCTCCCAACTGCCTGTTGTCCTTCTTCCAGCTGTTGTCCCACTCGGTGTAAGATCTAAATCACCAACAGGCTCATATTTCTGCTGCAGGAATTGGGTCACATTCACCGCCCTACTACTCTTTGCATGAGGTTTTTCATGACCCGGCTTCTGCTCAACTTTCCCACACTCCTTGTAATTTAAATTCCAGTCATAATTTATGTGGAGAAACTGGCTTATGCAGTGGTAGATGACACACTTCCTTATGTGAGCTAGCCAATTACCTTGATTGCAAGCTTAGAGTTACCCAAGGAGGGCTGGTCCTTTCTCCTTCCCACCTTCTCTATAAATATGAAGGGTCAGAAGAGCTGGACCTGTCCTCTAGAGCACCACTCCACAGGGTCCTGGGAGAGTAGACAGCACACGAAGTCTTTCTTCTTTTCTTTTTCTTTTTCATTTATGTATTTGGTACAGGGTTTCACTATGCAGCTTGAGCTCATAGTGATCCTTGTGTTTTTAGCCTCCTCAGTGCTGGGATTACAGGTGTGTGCTACCACACCCAGATTTGGTGGATGGCTCAGGGCACCCCAGGGGTAAGGGCAGCATGGCATGTAGGACTGGGGATTAAACCCTGGTCCCTGCGCTTGCCCAAGCAGGGGTTTAGTCTGCTGAGCTATCTCATCAGCCCTACACAGTCTTTCTAAAGGTTGCAGCTATCAGGCAAAATGGATTCTAGAAGGAAAGCTTATGATGTGTCAACTGGCTAATACCAGAGGGAATGGTGCAATTATTTTATATTAATAAGTGGCTTTCTTCGTTTTCCTCTTGAAAATATCATTATCTGTTCTACTGCTAGTAGCTGCTTTTATCTGAGGTAGCTTTATAACAAACTGTGTCACAAAAATTTTGGATTAAAATGTTTACTGTGAATTTGTAGAATGTTAGCAATGAAATGGGATGTGGAGGTTGTTTATTCTGATACCGTCATTGTATAGATGAGAAAACAGAGGCCCCAAGGAGGTATGTGACTTTTCTGAAATTGAGCTATTAGGAACTTGTCCCTTGCTAAGTCAAGCTGAAGTCAAGGAAGCTAGGGAGGGCGACAGCCGTGACCATGTCCTCGCTTCTTTGAGCCCTTGCGGCCCTGCGCCACTCTGTCCCTCCAGACTTCATATCCTCTGTTTTCAACAGTCAGATTTATTTTCCTGGACTCTTAATTCATCAGCCAATGACAAACTTCTGCACACTTCGGGCTCTCAAAGCATATTTTCTTTCTTCTTACTGCTGTTTTGTACTGTTTCTAGTTCTCTGTGCATTTTCACAGTGCTTTCAATACCTATTGATTTTCTGATTAGTGTTCTGTTTCAAAAATAAAGTCAGAGTGAGTCAAAGGGACACACATAGATAGCTGCTGCCTCACCCTAGCACAATGGGGACACCAGGGGAGCACTGTTTTCTCAACATATTTGAGAAAGCTTGGTTTCTGGAGTGTTTCACAAATATTCTAAGATACGTTGAGCAGTTGCATCCCATTTAATCTATTCCCATCACCACTAGGGAGGTGAAATTGAATAAATGTCTTCTTTTATTAAATTTCTTATTCAAACACACTGGGAATTAAATATCCAGTATTATAAAAACACCAGGCTCTAAGGGTTGCTGAGAAACTGCGAACGGATATCAAAGATTCCTTTCAACAAGGTCACCTTCCTGATCAAGGGTATGGCGGGCAGCCTGGTGGAAAGTGACAAAAATAAATGTGAGGCAGAATGCGGTGGGAAAACCAGAAACGCTGGCTAGAGCTCGAGAAATTGTCCCAGGCTGAAGGGTGGATTAAAATCTCCACCGTAATTCCTCACCACAGGCGATGAGCGATTCAAAGACTAGGTTGACACGTAAAGTAGAACCAAATGAAGTCACTGCACATTTGATGACAGAAAAAATTGGTGTTACTGCCTAGATCTCTGTGGGAAGCAGATCTCTGGGACCACACTAAGGAGTCAGTGATTTTCATTAGTAACTAATGTGGAGATGGAAAACAGCAGAGGGAAGCTGAACCTTGAGGTCAGACCATCACGGGCTTGAAACCAAAATTTACTGCTTAGCAGCTGTGCTATTTTATGGCAAATTACTGGAATTGTACTAGACATCATTTACTAATCTATAAATAAAAGTAATAGCTATTATATGCTCTTTTGTTAATCTTTATCTCACTTCTGTGTATGTGTGAACCCATTTAATTCTCAACTTACTAATAAGGCTATCATTTTCCCCACTGGTATGGAGTAGCTCCAACCCTAAGTAACTTGACTGAAAGTACAAGCCTATTAAGTGGCAGAGCTAGGAGGAAAAAAGTAACCAGTAGATATTAACGAGTTAAAAACATGCAATAGATGATGAAGGACAAGTAGGACCCTGGTGTATCAGTGACCCGTGGACCTAGAAGCACTGTTTGCTGAGAGCCAGCACTGCGGCCTGGGATATGTGACAAGTGAATGGCACCCCAAATCCTGAGCAGCTGTTGTTTGGTAAAACAGAAGAAATGCCAGAAGGACAGACTTGGCAATGGTTCCTAACTTTGTACCATGCTAGACACAGGATAGACACATGACAGAAAATTACACTAGACACTGTTGATTAGAAAGCCAAAGGCGATGCTAAAACACCACTTGTGAGTGTTCAGAGTGGTATTTAGCAAGAGGGAATATCTAGAGGCGAAAGCATAGGAAATGAGCATTGACGGAGGGATGGACACAGAGAAGGGGGAGGGTTGACCTAGCGAGCCAAGTGTCGAGGCCAAGAAACACTGCTGAGATATTTGAAAAGCTGTGGGGATCTGGCCCAGCTAGAGCAGGAGGGACAGGGACACTAGATGAAGCACAAACCATATCCACCCGGTCAGCTCCACGGTGCCTTGTGTTGGAGGCTGTAGCGCTTTCTAGTGAATGTTTCAGCTGAGTTTCCCATCAGGCCGTGCCACAGGAGGTTAGCAGTGGGTGAACAAGCAAGTGAGGGAGGTGCGGTGCTTACAGCTGCTCCCTGTTGCTGGAATAACCGTCTGAGCCCTGCCTCTTGTGAAGTCAGCAGCTGTTTTGGACTCTGATACGAGCACGAAGCCCACCGTGAGTGGTGCCTGTGAGGGTGAGGCTGCGGGCTCCTTAAGAGAATCCATTGGCATAGAGGAGGCAAAGAGCACAATAGAACACTAACTGAAATACTGTGCACAAGAAATGCAATGTGCTTGAATTTCCCCAGAACCATCTGTAGCGTGCACGATAAATGCAGAGTGCTGGAACTTTTCCAGCTGTTGTGGAACAATCGTCTCCCTAAACCCATCACCTGGTGCCCCAAAGGTCCGCTGCTACTGTGTTACAGTATGGGCTGGGCCTGGCTTGCTGAACAGAGTAGCACATTTGGATGGCCAGTCTCCCCAGATCTTTCAAGCTCTTAAGGGGGGACCTCTTGGTTAGCTAGTGTAGTTAGGGTGCACAGATGCTCTGGAATGATATCATGCTTATGCATCGGAACAATTATTTTATTGAAATGTTTGCCCGTTCAAAAGATTATTTACGGACTTTGGTCTACCTCTAAAGACACGCAGTTCAGAAAATAATGAGTGAAAATCTAAGAGAGAATATAAATATCAACAAGGAGAAAATGATATGCCATAAAAAAGGTTTTCAACTTTTTTTATGTATTTGGTATAGGGTCTCACTATGCAGCTCAGACTCATAGTGATCCTCCTGGGTTCAGCCTTCTCAGTGCTGGGATTACAGGCATGTGCCGCCATACCTGGTCTTGATGGCTCATTGCATGGGGTTTGGGGTGAGGGTCCAGCACAGCCTTTGGTGCTGGGGTCCCTGCACCTGCTGAGCTATCTCACCGGCTTGGTTTTCAACTTTTAAATTAACATAGTAGGACTGGGGATATAGCTTAGTGGTCTAATGCTTGCCTGGCAAGTATAAGGACCTGGGCTCAATCCCCAGTACAGTGTGCCTTGCCACCATGCCTGCCACCAAAACAGAGTGTGGGGGCACACACCTGTAATCCCAGCACTGGGGAGCTGAGACAGGAGGATCACTACAAGTGCCAATTGCGTAGTGAAACCCTGTACCAAATAATAAATAAATTAATGATTTTAAAAATTAGCACAATAACTTCATGTGCTCATGTAGTCCAGCGTGGTATTTCGACATACATCTGGTGTGTGTTGGTCATATCTCCAGCTTTCATCCTTCCTCCCTCGTCTCTGGTAATCACTGTCTTACCTTCCGGGTGACTTTTTCCCCCCTTTTGTTTTCACACAAGAAAGAACATACTTAACCTTTCTGTGTCTGGGTTTGGGTTTTCTCCTTTACTGTGTCGACTTCCAGTTCCATTTATTTTCCTGTGGATGACAGGAATTCCTTCTTCCATGTGGATGAGCAGTACTCCATTAGAGATTGCCGACTCTACTTTCTTCATCTGTCTATTCATGTGTTGGTAGGCACCTCGCCTGATTTCATATCTTGCAGGTATCTGTTTTACATGCTGGTTTCATTCCTTCTGGATAGATACCCAGGCTAGCTTGATCATATGGTAGATCTACTTTTAGGTTCTTGAGGAACCTCTATAGTGGTCTCCATATTGGTTACATAGGTTAGCCTTCCACAGGCAGCATGCAAGAGTTGTTTTCTTCACATTCTTGCCACAATTCCTTAAATTTTGCCCTTATCAACACTAGCCCTTCTCTGTGGGTTGAGATGGTGTCTTGTGGTCTTCCCTCGCCTTTCCCTAAAGACGATATGATAATGAGCACATTTTCATATATTTCAGGCCATTTGTATTTCTTATTTTGAGAGGTGTCTACTTAGATTAGTTGTCCAGCTTTAACTGGATTTGTTACAGTTTTAGTTTTTTTCTCATATGCTGGATACATTCCTAAGATGAATAACTGTAAACATTTTCTCATTTTCTCCTGTAGGTCATCTCTTTACTTTGTTAACTACTTTCTTTTGAAGCAATGCAATTCGTCAATTCTTGGTTTTGCTGCTTGTATTTTTGTGGTCTTCCCAAGACCAGCACCTTGAAATGTTTCCTCTGTGTTTTTCTTTGATAATTATAAAGCTGCGGGTCTTCCATTAAGACCTATTTTGAGTTGATTTTTGTAGAAAGTGAGAGGGTTGCCCATCTGAGAGATCTGGTATGTCTTTGACTTTTGTTTGGGCATAGCACGTGACATGTCTGGGCCAGAGAGACCCACTGTCTCTGTAAGGCACAGAAGAGTGGGGACACTCCGAATTTATGAGAGCTTAGGTGTGTGTGGCGCTCACCAAGTGGCTGCTCCTACAATGGAAGTGGAGGTTCCTGGAGGCCAGGGGACTTTCCATCAGCATGGATGCTAGCTCTGTTGCTTATCAGGGCCTCTAGTACTGCTAGTGCTGGTACTGATGAGGGGTCTGAAGCTCTTGTGCTTTGGTTAGATAGTGCTGCGGGGCTGAGTTCTTCACAAGAGGCAGGGCTCTCATCACCTCATCTGTGACGTTCACCTGTAGGTCACACAAGGTACAAGCTACCTGATTTTATCCAGGGAGTGAAAGTGTCAGGTCACTGCCATCGCTGGGCAAAATTCCACGTGTAAAGCACTGTTACTTTTTCTTCAGAATGAGTCAGGTTGTTACCGATGCTTTTGTATCACCCAGATGCTAGAATGTCACCTATACCTCTCCTCGCCACTCCAACTGCTCAGTGCCTGGTCTTCTGGTGGCCCGATTCTGTCTAGCCTGGAGAGGTGGTGACACCTGCTTTTCTACACATCATTTTGCTCATTGCACTCAGACACATTTTGGTCTTTTTCTGAATGTGGGATAAAAACTGAGTTCCGGAAACAAGTTTTTAAGGATTTCCATTGTTTAACCTAAATCTGTCATTCTACCTTATTTCTTTATAAAAGACTTCCAACTCAAACTGAAGAAACCAAAACCTTTGGTAGATGATTAATTTGATGCTTAGTGTTCTTTCATTTTTAAGTAAAATTTGATTATATTTTATAGTTTCCTATTCACTTATATTATTTGTATTACCAATATTATATATGTAATGCTTATTACTAAATAATGTCTATGAATTTTCTGTTCGTGAAGGTTAATATTGCAACAGATTTGTTAAGCAATTCATTTCCTGGGGGAACAAACAAAACTATAAAGTAGATCTTGCCTCCAGCAGTATAGGACTCTGTGCTCTTCAGCGATATTTACTGGGATCTGGGGGTATGTTGTGGATTGCAAGATGCCTAAATGGCCTGGGCCCATCTAGCTCTCCAGAATCCCAACACCAGAGTAACTACTGAACAGCTGTGTTCTATGAAAATGACCATGGGTGAGTACTGGAAATCAATAGCCAAAAAATAGCCAGAAAACCAGTAATTATTCTTTTTGCTGAGCACAGATTTATTATTCATTTACTTAAAAAACATGTCTAGTACAAAGGAGGTTATGTAGAAAGATAATGCGTAGCACTTCAAATTTTTACTGAGTTTTGAAAAAGAGGCATTGCTCAACTCGTAGACGTATATAAACAGACATGAAAAACACCAACATCACATTTTTTAAAAAAAAGTTGGCAAGCATATTTGGCCTTAGTAAAAAATAAGATCCAACTGATAACTTTGGAAAAGCTGTATCTTGTTTCTCCCAGAAAATTCACACATTGGTACAAGGTGTGTGCAAAGCTCAGTCAGTCACCACCGGTGTGAGGTGTGGAAGGAAGGAAACCCTTAAGGTAGCCAGGCAT
Organism: Octodon degus; assembly: GCF_000260255.1. Classification (NCBI taxonomy): domain Eukaryota; kingdom Metazoa; phylum Chordata; class Mammalia; order Rodentia; family Octodontidae; genus Octodon; species Octodon degus. The sequence goes on along the minus strand of NW_004524676.1, from coordinate 1,152,264 downwards.
GTTTATGTAAAGCTGTGGGATTAAAAGTGAACTCTGGGTGTGCTCAGAGTAGTCCAACTCACTGAACTAACAGGGACTAAAGTTAGAAATGAGTACATTTTTGGTGGTCTGGATTTGTTTTTACTACCACTATTTTAAAACTTGAGTCCCATTTTCATTATGTATAAATAGGATTAGTTTGTTTTCCTCTGTGTGATTGCTCTTCAGAAAGTAAAAAATTGGGAAGCTAGGTAGAAGAGTAAGGAAAACGGTGACAGATGGACCCCTATGAGGAAGAAGAATATGAGTAATATAATGCAGCCCAGCTCTTTCCATGATTATTCAAATGACATTTTACCTAGTGGTTACAAAGAGGGATATAAGGGCCTCTTTCCACAAATTTAAAATCTATGCAGAGAGACCATAAATTCTATTTATGTGATTCAGTAACAAAAGAACACAATTCTGTAGGCAAAACAATATGAATGGTAGTGTGTTCCAAAGAACTGAGAAAGTCTGATGTCATCAATACATGCCCCAGTAGAAAATGTATGTGTGGTCCCACACTAAGCAAGGCATAGGACTTGCTACAGAAACTCCACAAGGAGAATAACTTCTGATAACTTTAAGGAAATGGGCAGATGTTACAGAGCTGAGAGTAGCTCCGAGAAGCTCTGAGGGGGAGCAGCAGATAAGGCGGGAAGGTTTGGCAATGGTCTTGCCCTTTATGCCAAGGCACCAGAGTCAGATTGAAGAGCATTATAGGGAATCACTGAGGATTTTATGTGGGAAAGCATGTATGGAAACAGTCAGACGCTGGGTAACCATTATGTCCGGACAGCCTGTGGGGCTGAATGAAAACTCCATGCAACACACGTCTGCACGGCCTTTCCCTCTGCAGGCATTCTGGCCGACAGAACTGGGTTTAATACATGGGGTACTTTTAGTTCACTGTGCCGCACATTCTTGCAAAGCTGGTTCTCCAAATTTTGTTCCTGAATTATCAACTTAAGAAAGGTAGTCAGCACAGTGGACTGAATTGTGCCCCTTCTAAATTTGTATGTTGAAATTCTAACCTATAGTGTATTTGATCTTGAGTTTTCCAGACGCTAGAACTGTGAGAACCAAATTTCTGTTGGTTATGCCTTGGCCTTCAGTTATGACAGACCAAGCAAAAAACACAATGTATTCTTGTAACCAACCTCAGATGCCTCGTGATCCATTTTCTCCATCTTTTTCTTAGTTTTACCTTACACAGGTGGTAGGCACCGGCAGCACATTGAATGTTAGCATCTATGTGACAGTATATGTGTATTATGTAATGTGACCCTGGAAGCACTATGTGACACAGTGATCCACAGGAAGTCCTTCATTTACAAAAAGTGACAGAGAATGTGCAGTCTGTAAGCTACAATTAGGCCTCTGCTAAGTAGTGTACGTATATAACTAATTTATATCTGTTAACCACAGTGGACAATGAAAATAAAACACTCCTTCATAACTCTTCTTAATCAATAATTTATTTCTCTTTTCTTGTCACAATTACCACAATTGTCTAGCTACATGACCAATGTCACTACGTATCACAGGCAGCTTGTGCACCTATACACACTTTACAGGGACAAAGACAACGGCCATATATGTGTTAATCATACAAAAGAATGTTAAAAAGCTTCTTTTGTGTGTATAAGACAAGATGTGTCCTGTGATTTATTAACAGGGTTGACTGAATATGTATTATGCCAAGAGGCAACACAGAAATGTTTTGGCTCTGAGTTGTTATTAAAGTAGAAAATAAGTGAACTAGAGAAATAAATCCAGATTTTAACTTACAATAGATACATTAAAATAGGAAATTAATTAGTTCCTCAGTATCTTTGTTTCCTTCCTTTTTTGTTTTATTGTTTTTTTTTTTTATAAATGAGTAATACGAATATATCACAAGTTAAGGAAAGACCTCAGCCCAAAACGAAGGTGCCAGTATATGAAAAACCAAATTAAAAATTACCAGGTTATTATTATCATTTTTGCTTACAAAAAATCGAAACTATAAAGAGTCACCCAATGCGTATAAAAACGCCACATTGAACGAGGCAAGCATACGCTACCCAAAGCGGGAGCACCCTCCTCAGGTCAGCCGCCGGCCCAGCGGGTCATACCGTGGTGACGGACAGGAAGGCACTGTGCGCCCTGGTGCCGTCTGGAGACTTGGCCCCGTGGGTCATCAGTTCTTGGATTGTCATCCAGTTGTCAAGGATCTTCTTGTTTCTCCTCTTCATCATCTTCTTGTGGCTCAGCTCGAGGATGCTGAGCTCCCTGCGGGCCTCGCCCCCACCCGGGCTCTGCGGCGCCTCGCGGGGGCCCTCCAGCCGGCTGCGCAGCATGAACTCGCGGCGGCGGCGCTGCTCCTTGGCGCGCACCACGTGCTGCTTGCGCTCCTCCTTGCTCCAGTAGCGCCCCATCTTCAGCTCGCTCATGGTGTCGTCGTCCGTGGTCATGCCGCTGCGCTCCTCCCGGATCTTGAGGGCGCGCTCCTTCAGAATCCGGTCCCGCACTGGTCTCTTGGTGATGTAGCGGGTGCCGTCGCTCCTGATCTTCACCTTCCACTCCATCTTGGGCTCCGAGCCCTTCGGGGCGTCCTTGCACATACTCACCAAGCTGAGCTGGCTCTGGGCGTACTCCACGGCCGACCTCTGCTGGATCAGCTGCATGTAGCTCTGGTAGTGCCTGGCGTGCGCCGGGATGTTGGCACACCTGTAGGGGGAGCTGTGGTAGGGCGAGAGATAAGGGATGGGCTCGCAAGCTGTCTTCTCAGGCTCGGGAAGCTTGCTGCTTTCCATAAGCTTGGCCTGGCTTTCCACGCTGCACCCCTGCTCGGTGTCCTTGGCTCTGGGGGAGGTCGACCCCTTGCTGCTCTGTCCTGAGGAGGACTGGTGGGCAGCCGGCGTGCTGCGCAGGTTTTTCTTATTAGCTAGATTGATCATTCTGGGTAGAGAGCTGTCAGGGGAGCGGTCCACTGTGAGTGGGGTACTTCGGCAGCTTTCCGCGGTGTTGTAAGCACTGGAGCTGTCCTTGTCTGACTTTTCTGGGTGCTCCAGAATGTCATCTAGTTTTCCTCTTTGCATGTCTAGGCTGGTGTTATAATTCCGGAATCCTCCATCGTGCAGAGACCAGATGTCCCCGTACTGGTCTGTCACTCTCTGGAGCCTGTGAGCCTGCATGATGTTCTGGCACTCCAGCTCAATGTTTCTCAGCTCCTCATTCAGCAGCTGGAGCTCGTGCTCCACGCCTTCCTGTTCTGCCTGGTTGCACTCGACGGTGCTGCTGGAGTAGTACAGGTCGTACCCGCTGTGGTTGTGGATCTTGCATTTGAGCTCTAAGAGCTGCCGGAAGCGTTTGCACTCCTCGTGGTGGTTGCCAACACAGTCCGAGTCCACATACTCGCCAGACACAAAGCTCTCGTTGCCTGGAAGCTCCACGCTGCCCAGGGTGCCCTGGCTCTGCCCCAGCTCTCTCCTGCTAGTCAGAGATGCGCCGCCAAGGTCTTCGGTCGCATGCTCCTGTTCCGAGCTCTCCTCGTTGCGCACGCTTTCGTCCGTGCGCCCCACCCCGCTGTCCTTCTCGTGGTTGTTGGAGGAGGATGTCGCTGTGTCTGTTGTGCCTTCTTCCTCCTCTTGCTTTTTTGGCTGAGAAAATCAATTAGAGAGAACAAAGTCAGTGAACTGCTTTGAAAAACACTGCGGCTGAAAAAGCTTGCTTGAAAAACAATGCCTCTAGACAAAGATGCCGTTCCTAGAAAGCTTCTCCAATGTTAGCAGACAGCAAATTTAGGAATAGTGAGAGTGAGCTCATGAAAGCTCTTTTATGCAGTGAAATAGAGAAAATGAAAGGTATTTGGATATGGCCATAATATTCACTTGGGTACAAGCAAGACAAGATACATATAAATTAATTTTTCTCTATTTCTATTTATTCTTATTTGGGCTTTCAGGTGTCTAAATGAAATGACTTTATGTATTTTTGAGAAGGGATGAGTAAGACAGAATATTTTAGCAATCTTCAGCAATATACAGGCTTGGATTTCAGAAGCCACTGTTACCTAATTATTTGTTTGATTTTCCTGAAGTTTCTTTGGGAACTTTCCAAGGTAACCTTATTGACTCAGTAATATTCTGATAATAGCAAGCCTAACATCACAAAATTGCAAAGTGAGGGTAATATTAGATATGGGAACCCAGAATATTTCTACCTATAGATGGGGGGTATTAATCCTAAACACATTCATGTTAGGATCAAGCAAAGCTGGGCCTTCAACACCAGAATTTCTCACATGTTTTGACTTCGGTGCGTCTTGAAATTGTGTTTCTCAAAAACAGCAACATCTTAGAATTTGAATTACATAAAAAGATTCATTTTTACTTTCAACTAGTACCTTCCTTCAAAGGTGAGTTCTAGCCTACTGCAAGTGAAATGAGCTAAGGCCAGGACACACCTAGCAACGAAAAGTTCTTAAATTGTCTTCCAGGAAGAGCCTCCCGGCCTTTTATTAATGACTGCTGTGGTTTGGGACCAGCTTTTGAAGAATGAGTGGACAAGGTCAGATCACTTAGTTAACGATATCACAGACTGAAAATCCCCTGTGGGAACACACTCTTACCCAACCCCAAAGCAACCTATGACCTGTAAGGATGAGTCCATCTGATCTAAAAGCAACTGGGCCCCTTTCCCCTCCTGCACATTCCCTGCTTGCCTCTGACTGGGGAGGCAGATTTGAGTTGGATTTGAGGCTGTAGTCTTGGCTAGTTGACCATGTAGTAGCCTGGTGCCATGCTATTGGATTCTACATATGTTAGTGACTAAACACTTGCTCCGTAATGATTTCTGGGAACCAAGATGGCTTGTGGTCTTTCAACTGCCAGTCAGGCTCTGTGGCACCTGGGTATGGAGTGGCCCTGGATCCTGACCTCCAGTGGCCACATGGACATGATGTGTGTTTGGAAAGCTCAGCTGCCTGATGGGTTTCTTCACTGTCATACTGTGGCCTCCCTCAACTTTGCCCTGGATTACAGGGAAGGCCCACCTGAGAACTGTTTCTCAACTTCTTTGTTGCCCAAACATGGCTAAAAAGGTTATAACATTAACGCCCAATCATCAGACACCTGTAATCCCAGCACTTGGGAGGCTGTAAACAGGCGGATCACTATGAGTCTGATCTAGTAGTGAGACCCCGAACACCCTGTAGACCTTTCCCTAGAAAAATAGAAAAAAGAGTTCTTATGCATGATTGCCTGGTTATAAAAACCACCAAAGAGTAATGGACGAAGAATTTTCACAGGGGCCACCAAAATTTCTTGCAGAAAGTCCTTTTGTCCAGCACCTGTCAGTTCTACCTTGGACCAATGACACTTTTGTTACCTAATTACTGGGGCCAAAGATGATTGTTCAGAGTACCTGATGGAATAAGCCTCTTCATTTTTTTACCTCAAATATTCTTTGATCTCAGTTACCTGCTAGCAAGGGAAAGGAGTAAATATGTGACACCTATGCCACTTTTAGCACTTTAAGAAAACCAGAAACCTGGCTAATATGATCACCCACTTGGGGCGGTCCCAGAACCCAGAAAGAGCTCTCATTCTACATGCTCTTGAGAGTCATTAATTAATCTTACCTTAAATAAAAAGGTAGGATTTCACTTCTGTACACAGATTTCTTGTGTGTAGAAGAGCCTGACAAGTGTTAAAAATGAGCCTGTGGGGTAATGCTAGTCCCCCAAACAAACAGACCTGCAGAGCCTGAGCAGAATCTCTATCCTGGCTTTCACAGAAAGTAGAATTGCCTCACATGTCCTATGACCTCACAAGGGGCAGTCTATGCTAAAGTAAATACTAGCTGTTGCATATGTCCTGACCCTTCTCAACAGGTAGAATCAGATGTGTCCACAATGTTAAAGCTAGCATAAGCCACTCATGGGGATCCTATTCCCTGATGCTTTGAGTGGCTTTCCTTCTCATTTTCAGAACTGTCAGGTGGCATCATGCTTGGCTCTATTCATTTCTGTCCTCTGCCCAAGAGTTTCTGATGATTCTTTTTTCAGGGTTGAACATCTGGCTACTTTTAAAAGCCATCCTTCATCTATTTTGATTCCCTAGACACACTGGTAAGCCCTCTATTCATGAGCCTTCTCCTACTCGATGGACTCATTGTTCAGCCCAAAGCTTGGATCTAACGGTAAGCTTGTTCAGTTGGAAGGAGTCAGAGCAATTGTCCTCACGCTTCAGGACTGAGGAATGAACAAAGACAAGGGAGGGGCTGCAGTGGCCTAAGGCCCGATCTGGATTAAATTACTTAAATAAAAAGTTCTTAACTTGCTTTCCAGGAAAACCTTTAGGCCTTTCACAAATAATTCTTAACATTTCAAACAAATTCTTCAAGAAAACACAGAAGCAAAAGAAACCAGTTCATCTGGTCAACACTGCCACAAAATCACATATCCACTGCATAACTCCCCAAAGAAACAGTGGACATGACATGCCATCCAATCACAGAGCAACCTCTCCCCTCTGTAGTCTCCCATTGCCTTGCCAAGTGGGAGAGGCGGATTCAAGCTCCTCTTTACCTCTAAGTCTCCTCGCCAGCTGACAGTGCATAAAGCCTTTTCTTTTTGCAGTGACCTAGTGCCACAGAACTGGCTTCTCTCTGCCTCAGGCAATAAGCTCTTGCTCACATGCATGTGCATGTGGCCCCCCCCCACACACACAATGACAGTTCCAGTGGAACTCTCAGAGACACTGATGGATGTGGGACGAGTACATTTTTAACATGTATAGACCCATGATACATACATATATGCAAATGTAGTGTTTATATACATGTATAGTTTATCTAGAGCCTGCCAAAAATGCATGCATGCTTCAGGACGAGAAAAAATAGTATGGGGTCTTTTCAACTGATGGTGTCACTCTCTTATGGGAGACCCTAGAGGATGTCGCGTATCACAGAAAATCCACTACACTGCTGCCCTTAGAGAAGAAATTGAAAATGCATGTGCAGCAGTCTCAACGACCAAGGTTACCCAAGCAACACTTTGCTGCACCAATAAATGCCTAGAAATTGGTGGCCATCACTTTGAGCACCTCTTGCCAAAGGTAACTTGTGGTAATCCCCATGATGTCTCAATAAATTTAGTATTAAAATATTTATACAAGTTTTTCTTTTCCTGATGTGTACATTTTTTGAAGAACCTTTATATAAATATACATATATACTAATTTTGTCATTCTTACAGAACAATTTGTCACAACCCTAATGCAATCCATTTATGTTTCTGTAAATAGGTAAAATTATTTTCTCCTGTGTCACACATCATGCAATAATCTCCATGACAGATTTTAGGTTGCATTTGCCTTATGCCTAAGCGCTCCATATATTTATATTTCTTTTCTCTAGCAGGTGTAACTATATAATTAAATATAATTAAACCTATTAGTGCTAAAGAAGGATGGGATGGGTAATAAAAGGTATTCTAAAACAAGTCTAAAAGGCTCTCTCTAGATAATTGCTATTTTTCCCACATAATAACAGGACAAAATGTGACATAATTTGGAGAGGAGCAACTGTGACCAGGTGTCGTGTCATTCTCGGAGCCCCAGTCTTTGCCTAGAATGCTTTCCTTCATATGTTCAAAACACACTGATTGGTTTTAAATGACTTGCTGATAGCAACATTATAAGTAATTTTAACTAACAAAGCAAGGCCTGTCACACATGTCTCTGCCTCTAAGCTGACAAAAGCCTCAGATGTGGTGAGGCTGGGACCACGGGCCATTCCGGCTTCTATCACATGCGATTTACAGTTATATTTTTCTTATATCTTGTAAAGAAACAAAAAACTACAGGAAGGCCAGCATATTTTTCCTACTTTACATATATTTTAAAATACTACTGACAAATTATGCTAGGGAAGATGCCTAGGATGCTCCATGGCAGCCACGCCACCAAGCATCCTCTGGAAGGTGTTCCAGTGTGGGGAGATATATTTAAATTCTAAACTAAATTTTCCTTTTTTGCCCTACTGCTATGATCAGCTGTACAAATGAAAATGTTTTCCTTTCCCAAACTCAGGATTCCTGTTTCCTGAGCTAGTGCTGCTTTACCATTTATCATTCCCTGGGAATTTTTATAGTGACAGTAATGCTTCTACCAAAACATTTCTAATGTACATGATTGTTTATAAGGGCAAAAGACTTTTAAAGGATTCTCTATGTCTCATCATTTTTCAGTCTTATGGTGAAGAAAAATTTCCGCACAGTGAGAATCTATCCCCAGGGACATCCACTGTTACCTCGAAGACCCAGCATTTGTATTACGTCTGATGGGTAGGCAGCATGCGACACCTTATCAGTTCACCTGGACAGGATTTCCCCCTTCTTTCTTACTCCGACATCCTCCTGTCAATTCTATACCAGGTCACATTTTGTATCGAAGAGAGAAAAGCCTGGAGCAAGGACTTTCTTGCTTATAACCAGCAGCTGCCACTAAAAAATATCTTTATTTGAGCACAGAGGTGAAGTCACACATAAAAATTCCAGCCTGTCCTACTTATATTGAAAAGCAGTCACCACGGAAGCAAGGACTCTTTGGAGCATGAGTTACTGTTCAGGCAGTGGACAATGAATGTCCATGATCAGAGCATGAATACATCACACAGGCTGTGCTGATGCTGACCTGTAGGGTCTAATGTTTATTTTATATATGGTGTCCGTGCACACATCTTTGATAGGCGACATTAGCGTGCAAACATGTTTCATTATTCTGCTTGTATAAGTGATAGGATGTTAATTATTAATGTGGTTAAACCTGTCAGGACTTTAAAAAAAGCATCTCTTAAGATGTAGTAAGAATTAATGTTGAGAATTAGATGATAATTGCACAAATCAGTAAACTGACAATGAAATGTTAACAGAATTACATTAAGCAGATGAAAGACGTGAATTAGACATGAAAAAAATTGTTACACTGGTCTTGTTTTTATGCAGTGAGAAAACAACAGCAAAAAATGCAAACAGTTCCAAGATTAAGTTACTAAGGCTACACTGTGGTCTTTTACTAATTAGGATGCAAACTGAGGACAGGAACTTGACCCACTTAGTATTGGCAGTGTCAAGGGTGATTCTCGGAAAAGCTTAGGATCTCAAAATGTTGTTTTGAAGGAATAGATGACTTCAGAGAAAATGTCAATGATCTTATTTACGACATGGGAGATGCCACACAGCGAAGGCCTCAACAGCCTTTAGGCGAAACTTGCTTGGCATGCTTACTTGGCATACTTCAGGGATATGATACCACCAATACCCAAGACTGATTGCTTCCCTCATGACATCATTATTCTGTAGGTACAGCCTAAATGTTCACATAGGTACAGTTATCTTTTAAAGTTAAATTTAATTAAAATTAAAGTTAAATGTACCTAAAATATTTACAATTAAAACCTTTTTCTTTTTCAATCGGGTTAAAACACTACCTGGTCCAACCTTTGAATACTACCATGCTATCTACAGGCTCCCCAAGTATCCTAAACTGGAAATATTTCTTAACAGAAAAATTGTATTTCCTCTGCTTCATTTGAGATGATCATTGTTGTGGTTTGTGTCTAGTTGTCCCCGTAAAGCCTCATGCAGTCTTGGGGAGGCTTCTGGAGTTTGTGATTGATTATTGGGGGTGAGGATGCTGCACTCACCCTGGGGCAGGTGATTTGTATTTCAATGTAGGGAGGGGAGAGAAGCTAGCTGCCCGAGCTGCTGCTACCCCTCCCTTTTGTTCTTGCTCTTCGCTGCTGCCATGAGAGGTTGCCCTCTGCCATGTGCTGCTCTGCCTTGGAGCCTGCTGAGTGTGGACTGAAACTTCCAGTAACTGTGAGCCAAATAGACTTTTCCTTCCTTCATTTTGGGTGTCGGGTATTTGTCCCAGCAATGAGAGAAAAGCAACTAAGACAATCATTTGCTCTAAAAGATTATCATTCTAGAGATGTTTGATCAAACCTTTGAGTGTGTTTTTTCTCTATTTATGGTTTTGCATGAAAAAAGAAGAACAAGTGGCATTTCACATGATGTGGTTCAAATTGTTGACCCTACCTGCTCCACCTCGTTGGCAGTGTGCCGCATTGCTTCATTGTGCTGTTCTTCCAACATCTCCAAGTTTAACTCCTCTAAGAATTCATTCCTTTCATCTTCCAGCCAGCCTTCATCCAGCTGCAAAAGAATACATTAGTACATTATATCATTTTAGCAAGGACTCATGCTAAAATAGGGTACATTTAAATGGCCATGCTGTCCAGTTCCTTTCATCATACGGATTGTCCTCACGATATCAGCTTTCTACGGTTCATGTCGTAGAAGGAAAAGGGATGAGAAAAAAAAAAAAAAAAAAAAGGACTCTTAGGTCTTTTATCCTTCCCTGAAACCGAGCTAGAGATTCTCTCATAGCAGAGTAAATCTCACAGCATAGAACATTACCTTCTTTCAAAATGTATGAAAAGCACACTGCATAATCCACAGCTGCCATGCTCATTACCTCCAATGGTCTCTGTGTTAAAAGAACTTCAGAGCTGCTAATAGGGCTCTGAGACCACTGGGCTTCTCTCTAACAGCGGTTCCTAATGAGATGACACACAGTGTCCTCCATAAGCTCACATTACCCTCATTCTGTGTTTTTAAATTTTTAGGCAGGTAGGCATACAGGTTACCAAAATGGCTCTGTACCAGGAAAGAATCAACAGACTATATTTGTGTGTGTATGGAAAAAAGCAAGTGTATAACTTCGTCTTCTCAAGCGGGGTGGGGGGAGAAGTGTGACATCATATGTCTGTCTATTTCCTTTTTTATTGTGCTGGGGATTGAGCCCAGGGCCATAGGCATACTAAGCATATGGTAGTCTATCACTGAGCACACTTCCCAGGTTCCATCATATCTTTTTTGATTTATTTTTCATTTACAAGGAAAAAGACCTTAGTCACTGTGGCATTTAAGGGTGGTGGTGGGGAAGCAGAGGAGGCAGGGCTTGGATTGTGGGTGCTGGACGCAAGCATTCTTGTGGGACGCCTACACAAATTAAACAGAGGAGACCCCTTTGGCTGTTCCCTACAAAGTGAAGTGCATACCTTGGGATCGCTTCGCTAATGTGGTTGGTGTTGACAGTCAATCTAGATAATATGCTGCAGAGTGGATTTTTGGAGCTGGATTACATACATTAACTGTCTAGGCTTCTTAAATACACTGGATTATTGTCAAAAGTCTGTATTAGTCTGTGTTTAATTCCTTTTAAGTGTTCCACAGGTGCAGATACAAAGAAACAACTGCGTTCAACTACTGAGAAAAGACAGATAGGTGTTTTCATGAAAAAAACTGGACAATAAGCTATGAAAGATAACTGAATTTCTCAAAGTTTAGAGCAAAAACTAAACATGAGGGAAGGCTATTAGACTACACTCAAAGAGCCATGAGCATACGCATATCATATTCATTAATATGAAGGCAAATCATAGATCTCATGATATCTATTAAGGCCATGTAGGATTTAAAATTACCTCAGGTCTAACTGGGGCAAGGAGTATGGACACACTTATTCATCTTCATTTGTCTTAGTACAGCCCAGATAACTTGACCAGATTCCATCCTCCTGACTTTAATATGCAGAAGAGCTATGATAATTATCCTGGCTAAAAATCGAAATTCAATCCCATGTATAACTACTCGAACTTTAGTGTTTAATTCCTTTTAAGTGTTCCACAGGTGCAGATACCAGACTCTAAGAGGAAGTTCTTAAAAGCGAAGAATATTTGCTTTCTATAAACATATCCAGGATTCTTTCTTTAATCAAGTCAGAACAAAATGTTTCCTAATACTGATAAAGTAAATGATGAGACAGAAGCTTTGGAAGTTAAGTGAAGTGGTGAGAAAAAGAGTCATCAGCAATTAATGATCCCTGTAACTCTTCTTTGATTGACAAAGCTCACACATCCCCAAGCTGCCCTCGAGTCCGTACATGAGTGTCTTGGTGACTTTCCCTATTGGCTGGGGTTTACTCAGCACAATAAATAAGGGAGAGTCTTCTATCTTCCCTCCAGCTAGGAGCCCATTCTGAGTCCTGTGGTGGAGGCAGCAGTCCCTTTTGAGACAAGCTGCAGGAAAAGAACTGTTGTCACAATACCGTGGGGATCTGTCTCCACCAAAGTGGACAGTGCGGGGCACTGCCAAGAAGGAGCAGTGTGCACTATCTCCAAAGTAGTGCTTTACAAGAACCGGCAAGAGCACTCTGTGCCCCAGTGGCCTGGGGGGACTAGGACAGAAAAGCAATATCTTTAATGGTCTGAAGAAGCAAATGGGCAGGAAATGAAAGAAAGGTGGCAGGGAATGAAGGAAATGAGTTATTTAAAAACATTGTGCAGATGCGCAGTCAGTGCCGCCAGCAACTCTGTAGATCATTTCCAAGAATCTAGAGAGGATTTGAGAAATATTAAAAACACACTAGGAAAAGGACTCAAAAAGTGTCTACATTCTCCCTGAATAAACTATACATAGAAAAAAAATCCAGGGAGCTAGACTGAATTGGATGGAAAAAGATGAGTGATGTAAATCCAATATTTAAAAAAAATGTTTTTTGGAGGACAGCTTTCTAGCCTGTAGTGCTCATATTACATTTTTAAAGTATGGTGTCAAGTCTCTTGTCTTTGCTGATTTCTCTGTGAATCTGAGTTTCAGTGGGCAATTAGCTTCCTTCCAGTGGCATGAAGGCTGGCTCAGGAACAAGGGGCTGATGCAGACCCTGGTTTTGACAGGCAGGATGGCAGCCTGTGGAAGCAGACGGCCACCTTTCAGCATGTGTGGAAAGTGAGTCTCATTTGGAATTGCACCCTCCAACACAGACTCTTTTCTTTGGGGGAACAAGAGCAAAGTAGAGCCACAAATTAAAAAATGCTGTTGGTTCTGCTAGGCATATGTATTCTATCAAAGATTAACGGGATCTGGTCTTGTGTCATTCATTTCTATTCTTTCCTCAGCCATTACAGTGATGATATGGAAGATTTTAAGGAAATCCCTTAGTTCTAAATTAATGAGTTTCTCTAGCAGTTATACAGAAAAGGCAGGGAACCACTTTATAATATAATGATGCTTTTCTTTATAACATGGATGCTACTGAGTTGTTTCAAATCACTATGAATTTCGCTTACTGTATCTATTCCCTTTATTCTGTTCTTTGAGAAAGTTTGATCAGCAGAGACATTGGTCTGAGAAAGTTTCTGGTAACTGGTATACATTCAGATACATCTTAAAACTTCATTTCCACCTGGGCAATGCTGCACAATGTGCGGGCTCGTTTTCCTATTCCTAAGACCTCAGGTGTGTCACTTTGTTCTGCTTCAGGATGTGGCAGGCTTTATGAGAGCAATTTAGAATGGTCAAGGGCATAAAGGAAATATATGCGAAAAGGGTGATCTTTTATAACCACTATATTCAAGTCAGGATTCAGTCTGACACTGAAATACACTTATTCAATGTAATTTATAGACAGCATGCAGTTACTGAGTCTGAAAAGTATCAGATCAATAACCTAGGAGACAAATGGCAGGGTAACTAACTTCACTCACAGTACTGACAGCAGATAGAATGGTGACAATGTTTTGTCCTTCCCCCATTGCGGTGGGGTAGAAAAAGGATATAAAAGGAAATACCAGTAGGACTTTTCTTCCGCCATTACCTCTCCTTTACTTTCATGACATCTTCCCCTGTGAAGATCTAAAGGAATTTTTTATAAGCATCAGTATTTTGGTTGGGTGTATGTTTGTTATGCTCAATTTGGAAAAATTTCATTTTCTCTATTGGGAGCCATATAATGCTAAGAATATTTATTTGGTAAAGTTATTCTAAAAAGATTTAAGATGATAACTGTTTTTTCTTAGGACAGATTCTTTTGAAGTACCTTCCTCAGCCAAGTAAGTATGCGTGTATTTGTTTATTGGTATCAGGATTTGAACTGAGGACCTTGCACCTGCCAGGCAGGTGCTGTGCCACTGAGCTATCTCTCTGGCCCTAGCTCAGCATTTTTTGATAGAAACATAGAGCAGGGATCCACACAGAATTATGAAACACATTAAATAAACCCTTCTTCATTTGTGAAGTCATTTAAATAACTGGTAAGTGGAAGGAGAGAATAATGATTCGATTTTGCATGCCATAAAAATTTTCCTCGATGGACTATTTAGCCACCATTCTTTGGGGCATGATAAGGGAGCCGTTTAATGTCCACACAGTACTTCTGATGCTAAGCCTGGCAATTTAGGAACGATGTCTGTTGTACTTTGCATACAGCACTTGGCTTTGCACATATCCCCAAGAGTGATTTGATACAGAATAGCAGAGAAGGGAAATAAATTCATTCACAAATTGAATGAACAGGGAGCGGAGCCTCAGGAGCTTTGAGCTCTGCTCTGACCTGAATCTCTGGCCTTGCAACAAGCAGCACGATTCTCTTACACTCATCGCTCGCCAGCAACGCCACGGCCTCTTCTCGGTTCTGGACGTCTTCCCCATTTATCTAGAAAACAAATGCAAGTGGCACATTAGTTTCCATTTCCACAATGCTGCACACAATAAATGGCAAACACCAGCTCATTTATGGCAAATGTATGGACAATGAAGCTCACACAATGAGCCCATCCTCGGCCCCTCGGCGGAAAGTGCCCGCACTCAATTAGACGCTTACTGTAAGAGCCATATCGATCCCTAAAGGATGGCGGACATCAGAGGAAGCAGTTATGTTCATAAATGTCCACCCTGCGCCCTGGTAACATACATCTAGCAACACAATTAACCAGCCGCTGACAGCTGACGTTCATCTTTCTCCGCTCAGAGTAATGGAAGTGTCACTCTGAGATAATAGTGCGGGAAGGAGGAGGCCCGGCAACACCGCAACTGAAATCCGTCATCCTGCCTGCATGCTGCGGGCCAATTAGACAGTGGCAGTGCTATCTCTCACCAGGCAGTGCTCCCAGCCCACCGCTGATTGCGTTTTTATTCAATCACTTTGTATTTGTGAGTCTGACTCAGTTGCCCAGAGGGTACTCCACGTTGAACTGATCAAAAGGAGGAATGGCTGTCAGGAACATCGTCAATAAGATTCATCCACTTCTTAAAACAATGAAATTGGTGCAATGCTCCAAGTCTATTTAGAAGTTTGAAACCATTAACATAAAGTAAAACGATTGTTTTGCAAAAAGTAGAAGAAGCTACCATTTGCTAAACTTTATACTGCACAGAAGATCTATGTTCTTTGGCTTATGGGTTGGAGTTTCAGTCTATACATGTGACAACTAATTTTATGTGGGAATATAAGCAGGGGCTTGAGGAAAGGGGAAAATAGAATTTGAACGTGTTGTGCTCCTGTGCCAACTCCCTACAAGAATTTAATCACCGTGGATTGCAGGCACATACTAATCAGACTACATAAGACTCCAGTGGGATTGGAAATATATATTTTACTTTTTCTGAGTTCTAGAGAGAGAGGAAATACAGTTGCTGAAGTTTGTGTTTTGCACTACATTTTCATGTTCAAAGGTGCATTAGTTCTTAGTTAACACAACATTTTTCATTTGGATATTCAAAAATTAAAATCTTGTTTGCTCAAATTCATAGAGATAATATGTGTTTTGATCTCCAACATATAAGCAAACCCTATGGAAAGAAAGTTCAGCCAGAGAAAGTTCTGCCTAAAACAAGTATTAATTATTTCACTGTAAGACGGAATACATGACCACACTGACCATATTTTTTTCAGTAATTAAGCTAACATCTTTTGCCACAGGTTTCTGGGGAGAAAGGTATCAAGTAGACCACTAAGCTGCCAGCAGACTCTGGGGCTGGATAACTCAATTTTGGTACCCAATAAAGGTCCTTATTCCCAGGCCCTTTTTACAAGAAAACCAACTGCTAGAGGCTTCATATGCATTCTGGATTTTTGCAATTCACAAATAAAATTTACCAAACTTCAAAATAGAGGTAGTGATCCTAAATGAGTAGTAATGATGGGGAAAAATACTCTTGTTTTGCTTTGGTACCAGGAATTGAACTCAGACCTTGCATTTTTATATGTCAATATGGAGAGAAATACGGTATGCGGAATATAATGATACAGATGCAAAAAAACAAACTGTACAGAAAATAGCTATTGAAAATGAAAACATTTGAAAAGATAGGAATGCTACGGAGCAGTTTATAGGTAGGGAAGAGAAAGAGTGAGAGTTTATAAGTTCTGTTACTCTATTGCTTCAGTTCTGGCAGCGTTTTGTCAAGAAGTACTCCTTAGGAATGTGACTAATACTCTTTGCTCAGCATGAGCTTAAGCTTCTTGTTTGCAGTATTACATGCTGACCATCCCAAAGCACACAGGGGAATCTAGCGTTCTCTGTTTGGGGAGGTTGATGTTTATGTGGCATTTGACTCTTGCTCTGGGTCTCAGAAGTGTCTTCTTCATGCCTGTGCTTTTGTGTGAGAGGTGTCCCTAGATTAGTTCTTTGGGACAAAGCCAATCGAAGCTGCAGGCAGTGGCACAGGGCAGAAGTGCCCTGCACTGGCAAAGAACAAACACACAAGCAGCAGCGATGCCCTCGTGCCATTAGTTTCCTTTTGGCTTCTGTTCTGTGTAATCGACTTGGACCCCATGTCATCGTCCCACGAGTGTGCATGCATGTGATGTCCTGGGTGTGGTCCTCTAACAAGCCAACGAGGGCTGCATGAAGAAAAGCTCAGCTGCGCAACAAGGGCAGGGGCATAACTGTACGCTACAGAGGTCCTCATGAATGGAAAACTAAGCTCACAACTGCTGTGCAGAGATACGTTTAGATAAAAGTCAGATACATTGAAATAAAAGGAATCTGGAGGATGAGAGGTAGAGCCTGTTTCTCCCACCTTCCTTTCTTCCAGGAAAAGGAGTCATTAATTGCTCATTGCTTGGTATCCCATAATATCCTCTCCAACCATATGTGAGCTATTTGTCTATTGGCACAATTTTGTTAAAGGCTCGTTTAATATAATTTCACAGTCACCTTTAAAACAATTTGTTTTCTATGTGTGCACACAGAATTGAATTCTAGGCTTTTTTACGTGATATGTATTTATTCATTAAGTGTGACATATTTGTCACTGCATAAAACAACACTTTATCAATCCTGTTGTTGTTTCTTCAGCAAATCACCTCCATTAAGGAATATGTTTTTATCTTACATCTTTTTCTTTCTTCAGATACTTATCTATCCACACTGTAGCCAAGAGTTTGGAAGTATCAAAGCATGCAGTATCACGCATGAAAGCATGTGGGCTTTATGTCTAGTTAACTGTGCCCACCACACCAATAGAGGTGACCCTGATAATTGTGTCTACATGTCCAGCCTGTAAGAGTGGTTAGCTGGAAAGGAGACGGGAAGTCAGGTGAGGTGGTATGCCAGATTAGCTGGCAGAGGCAGTAGTGGCGGCAGCAGCAACAGCAAGACAAATTATGACACGTGGAGTCCACACCCCCTGAAGTGTAGCCATCTAGGGTCACTTATGAATGTGTGAAAGAACCCTCAGAGCTTGTCACGGAGCATTTCACTCTACTGTAGCCCAGGAATCGTTTCTCGGCATACCCCCACTCAGAAGCTTGTACTGATTTTAGTATCCTGAACTAGAGAGAGTGACACATTTTAAATTATTTCAAAACCAAAACATTTTTGAAACTTTTGCCACCTGGTATCCTTCATTTCTAGAGGGGGCTACATAGTTCGTGTCTGTCCTATCACCCTTTCCATGGACTAACTTTGTTTTATTCACTGAGTTATTCAAGTGAATGTGTGAAAGATACCCAATTGTGAAAAACAAGACAATGCCCTGGTTTTCTGATCCACTTGGGAGTCCTCTAATATTCCCAGATGCAATTTTATTTAACTACAAGCCTCTGTTCACAGAGCTGATTGAATTAGAAATGACGCACACTTGAGCTTTTATGAAAACTACTTGGACCCCACGTGGTCAGTCACTCATTTATTCTCTCCTAGTCAGTCTTAGGAGAGGTTGTTGATGTCAAAGGAGTCTGTGGCATCTATCTAGGGAGAGAACTCGGGGGGAGACAGTGGTGGCCTTGAGTGACTGCCACCCAGCAGAAAGAAGGGTGAGAAGACAAGGGAGGTGTGTGGCCCTGGCAGCACAGGGCCACCTTGGAGGGCAGTCACACAGCACTGTGATCCTCGGTGCATGCTGCCCTTTTCCCAGTGTCACAGAGAAAGGGTACAACAGGGGCAGGGAGACACTCTGTCTAGTTTTGACATCCTTAGAGAATTCTCTGAGATTCCCCCCATAGCACTGAGAAATGAGAACTCAATGTGACCTAGAAGTTTTGCCACATTTTTTCCACAGTCTGAGTTTCCTCAGAATACCATCCCGGTCCCTGTCTCTGTGTCACGGTGGCGAGCAGCCGTGTACTCCACCCGGGAGGGCCTCTGCTCTTAGTTCAGGGTTGATCTCAAGAAGCGCTATCTCCCTGCAGCAGTCTTGATGGGAGCACTTGAAAGGGCTTGGGTGTGTTGAGGCAGGCTTTGAACAGAAATTTTGGGTGTCAGTTTTCTTGATCAGGCCTGGAACTGCCTTTCCAACTCCATATCTCCTCTGCTTACTGCTTCTCCCATTAAACTAAAATTTAACCAGTGTCTCTTCATCTTTCTGCATGGAGAAGAAATTACATTTTGTTCTCCTTGACCCAAATAACTCATTAGTAAATAGTTGAAACTTCTACAGATGTTCATAGGGAACGTTTGCATCCAGTCATCTAATTTCTTCTGGAAGGCAGCATTTGCTGCTGCTGCTGCTGCTTCGAGTAATACCATTAATGTTTATTAAGCACTTAGCAGGCACCGTGCTAAGCACATTACACACACACCCTCATGCAATCTTCCCAACAAGAACAGCTTATGTTATTATTGCTATCTCTTAAGATGAACAGGTGGGCTTGACATGCAAGGAGGTGAGGTGGTGGTGGAGCTGGAGGTTGAAGCCAAGAAATCTCACTCCAGAGCCACTAATTCTTAGCCGATAACTGTTAATGAAAGGTACCACCCTTACTTAAACATGAAATGACAGCCTTTCTGCTTGGCAGTTGCTAATATCTATAAGACAAAGACAAATTCTTTTTTCTAACATTTTACAAGAAACCAAGCCAAACCTAACTGTGGGGCAGGCAATAAGGAGGTAAGGAAATGGCCACACACATACTTGCAGAATCCGATCCCCTTCTCGGATTCGGCCGTCTTTGGCAGCAATGCTATTTGGATCCACCTGTAATAGAGAGGACATGCACTGTCAACCAGACACACAAGATCTTCATGAGAAATTAAACATACAGTTGTAAAAAATACATTTTAAACCACAGTACAACAAAATCGTCTGTTGATCTATGATAAGAGTGCAGGATGCATTTTCTCGGCCAGGAATCACTCATTCTAGATATATCAAATGCACTCTTTTGGAGTTAAGAAAATGAAGATGGACCAGAAAAGTAATTGACTTGGGGACCGTTTTCATCCTTCGCATTCTTAGGAAGGATGTATTTATATTTTTTCCTTTTTTCTCATTCATTTATCCATCCCTGAATCTCAGTTGTCAGACACGGTCTTAAGATAGTATAATGTTAATACTAGCATCCTCTGGTCCCAGAGAATTTACTTTCTACTAGTAAGGTGATTTTTAAATCCTGCCTTAGCAACATTAGACCAGCTGACAGCTTTAGCGCAAGTCCACACTTACTCGGGGAATTTTGGTTTTGTGTATATATTAATTTATAAAGAAGCTTATAGTCTGTTATTCAAGAAACCAACAATCCTATATATACATTTTATTACTCAGCATCAATTTATATACATGGCGAAGTATATTAACTATAAATTATTTTAGAATAAATACATATTTAAAGAGCGTATCAACATTTTAATGGGCCCAACTTAAGTGATGACTGCAGTTAACTGGAGGTAATTCAATCTGTCAGGCTAAATGTGGTGGCTCCGAACCATTTATTTAGGCTTATTGCATGAAAGCTTTTTCCCAAGCAAAGTATTTCAAGTGTGGCGTGAGTTGATCCACCCTCCCCAGATGTTAGGTATCACTTTCACATTAGGGGTGGCGCCTAATAACTGAGCCTTAAGTGGTAAGTCAAGTACAAAAGACATCATAATTATAGATAAGAGAAATAAGAACAATATTGATTCCAAGTACATATGCTTGGTTCTTGTGCCTCTTTCTCTTCCTTGAATAGTGAAGCTTCAAATATGATACTGAAATGGTAGAGACTTATCACAAGGAAGTGACAAGTGATTGATTGCTTGTGTCCCATTTAAAAGCTAGTTACAACCTACAAGTTGGTCTTTTAAGCTGTATTCAAACTGATACTAAACTTCTACTTTTCTATTTGTGTATGTATTGCAAAAGAGAATTCAGTAGGCCTCTCCTTATACCTCCTCTCTTTCAAGAAGCAAGGAGCCAAGTGGGAGGCATTGTGAATTGTGTTCTGACAGCCTGTCAAGCAACATTTTTATCATAGGTGATTTTTTAAAACTGTCCTGAGAGCCAGCGAGATGGCTCGGTGGACTAAGCACCTGCTTAGGCAAGCACAGGGACTGGAGTTTGATGCCTGGTACCACATGCTGCGCCGGCCACTGAGACTGGGCTTGGTGGTGCATGCTTGTAATCCCAGCACTGAGGAGGCTCAAAACAGGGGGATTATGAATCTGAGCTGTGTAATGAGACCCTTTACCAAATATATCAGATAATAATAATATAAAAAGCCTCCCGAAATATGATTTTAGAAGTTGAAAAATGATTTTCAAAATTCTATACACATATAATTAAAAATTACACAAGCACACGCAAGTGTGTTCATCACAAGAATGATCACAGTTGCACGTCTAAAGCAGCAGCTAAATCCCTTCTTTGGAGTTTGCCTTTGTAAGAGGCATCCAGCAAATTCTTTGGAAAAGTGACAAAAAATAGTTTTTCACATTTGTAGGCCAGTGTAGCTTTCTAAGTAAAATAACTATGCGATCTCTTCCATATTCTAAACAACTCTGTAAAAATAATTATGTAAACATTGTCCTAGTTTTCTTATTGAGGAAGCTGAGCTTAAATTGTTAGGTAATGACTGCTTAATATTAAGGCCCTGAAAACTTGGAATGAGAATTAGTGTTCAGCTTGTCTAACTATTCGCAGGAGTTTGATGCCACATAAACACGTGTGTGTACGTTGTGTGTAATTTTTAATCATATGTCTACAGTTTTGAAAAATCATACTTTTCTCATTCTAAAGTCATCTTTCATGAGTTTTTAAAAAATCACCAGTGATAAAAATGTTGCTTGGCACATTTTCAAAATAATGAACGCTGAGGGCAGCTCACACCCAGGTCCTCACCTCTTGAACATGATTGTGGTGTCAAATAAACTCACGATGCACTGCCTCAGTATCCTGGTGTATCTGTCCCATCACGAGCACAGAAGATGTGACTGCGACAAGAGTCAGCCCCTTGCCATCCTGACCAGAGCAAGGAAGGCTCTAATGGATGGAAGGACGAATGTTGGCAGGTCACAACTTTGCTCAGCATCCTGTGCTCTGGGGAGGGCCCCCCGATGGAGACAGTGTCCCCACTGCTGCTTTCCTGGCCATCATTCCGTGGCGAAAGGACCCACGCTCAAGAGGCTAATGGTGAGTCCACTGCTTGGGCAGCACCATTTTCCTTCCTAATCGAGGGTGACACGTTTTGGAAGGTAGCCAATGTTTCACGCCCAGCCTCCGGGCAAGAGCTCTGTCCTCGCATCCTTCCCTTCTGTCCTCTGCTCCTTCCTCCTCCCGGGTCTCCGTCCACAGTGTTTCTTACCTGGCTGACATAAATGCTCGTGTCATCCTCGTCATCCGTCCGGTAGCAGACGGTGAGGCCCAGCTTCTCTTGACTGCTGACGCGACACAGCTCGACCTCCTGAGGGAACACACAGAACAAGCCCTGTGATTTCAGAGCAGTCCCCGGTGGGAGGGTGAGAGCTCGCATGTGCTGCCCTGTCACCCCGAAAAGTCTGAGTAATTATTGCCTTACATGAGAGAATCCAAAGTCATTAAAATTTACCTTTAATGTAGATGCCTCCGTACTCAAACCAAGGTCATGTATTTAATTTCTTAAAAAAGCTTATGTATGATTGTGCTCCACATAGTGATTACACTCAGTTGTGTTCGCACCTGGGTGGGTTTCCACCCCTCTCCCCTCTCCTCCTGTCCCAGATCCCATCTCCAGAGTCTATCCCCATTTCTTAACAAATCTCTTTCTTTTTTCTCTTTAATTTGTTTGTCTTTTGGGTCTCTCAAGTTAGATTAAACCATGAGATGTTTAACT
>NW_004524676.1:1098748-1127630 GCF_000260255.1 Octodon degus | reverse complement strand
CATCTACGGCATTTTGTCATGGCAGTCAGACAGGGTCAAGACATAACGTACTCAACCGTGTAGATGCTGAAATCATTACTAGTAAGTAAAGAAAACAAAATCACTGAAATTCAAACAAGATGTCACATCTGTTTTGCTGCACAACTAAGAGCATCTATTTAAATGAAAAGGGGTGAGTCTGTGCAGGGCTTTAACACCCCAAAGTGGAGCATCTGTTCAAGAATCACGGAGGGAAAGAAATTGAGATCTCCAGGTCAAAATGACTTCTCAGTATTGTCGCCCCCGGGAACCTAAGGAAACTTGTGGAATGGGGGGAGCCTCAAGGTTATCTCCCGCATCTTTGTTTTCAATATCCCTCTTTTTAGGACATTCAGGATCCTTCAGGCTCAGCAACTTGGAGTCCCTGAGGCCTGCCTTCCTAGGTGAGTACTTTAGCAGGCCGCTTTACATACTGTAATGATTTAGATCAAGTCTGACCCCCAAATCTCTCAAGGGTTGGGCTTTTGGGAGGTGATTAGGTCATAGATGTGGTAGCTAAATATTCCCTTAGGAGGTAGGACCTAGTCAGAAGAGGTGGGTCACCAGGGATGGGACCTGGAGTGGGTGTCTCCCTCCCCTGGTCCTCCCTTCTCTTCTTTTATTAAAAATGTGAAAAAAAGAAAAATTTAAAGACTGGTACAATGATAAAGAACTTCAAAAGAAGATGATAGGAAATTAGCAAAGGTTATTATATGCATATTGGTATCTTCAAAGTAGTTGCTCAGATTACCAGATACAGGCATGCAACATTGATCAAACAATACAGACACTAACTTTTCCTTTCAATGAACTACTAGAAATTAATAGTATAATTATCTTAGCTATCTTGTGTGTGTGTGTATGCATATATATATGTGTACATATATGTACGTATATATGTGTACATATATGTGTACACACACACACACACACACACACACACACACCATATATGGTATCTCCCTTCCTTTTCTCCTTTGCCCCATCCCAGTTGTTCTTTCTATTTACTTATTTAATTATTTGTTTATAATGCAGGGTGTTACTATGAAGCTCAGACTTGTCCTGCTCCTCCTGTCTCAGCTTCCTCAGGGCTGGGATTACAGGCATCTGCCACCACACTCAGTTTCTGTGAGCGGCACGGCGGCACGGCATGTGGTACTGAGGATTGAACCCAGGTCCTTGCACTTGCCAGGCAGGTGCTTAGGCCACTATGCTATCTCCCCAGCCCTCTTCTTTCCTTTTTTGATCAGTTTCTTTGCCTTTTTCAATATCTATTGTGCCTTTTGGATCTTATTTACACTCTCAGTTTCTCACACTAGGGAGACAACATGGTGTGTACACGTGTGTGCCAGATGCATTGCACTTACACGTGTGACCTGGCGTAGTATCCATTTACCTATAGAAGCCTTGAGTTTGTCTTTCTTTATAGCTGAGTAATACACTGGTGTATGAAAAAGACCACATTATGGAGATTCCTCAAAAAACTAGGATTAGAGGTCCCTCTAGTCCCAGGCATTCCCCTCCTAGATATCTTCCTAGGTGAATTAAACACATCACCTCACAGCACACCCACGCATAGAGCAACACCCTTTGTCCGAGCTAGAGCTGGAAAACAACCGAGCTCCTCCCTTCTCTCTGCTTCCTGGCTCTTGTGACATGGAGCTTTCCTCGGCCAGACCTGTTGCCAGGCCCTCCTGCCCTCCTGCCTTGGAGCCAGTCACTCTTGACTGTCGCTGTGAGCTAACACAAGTGGCTCCTCTTGTAACTCGTGGAATCCAGCACTGTGTCCCTGTGGTGAAATGTGACCAATGCACTGAAACCCTGGCAAAATCTGGTGTTTGCTGTGGGCTGCCAACCTCTCACTAGTTGTGGAGAGCTGCGAAGGACCGCGCCTACAAGATGGCGCTGGTTTCCGCCTTCCACCCCACCCCCGTGGGTGAGCGCTCTCTGTGCACAACAACTCCTTATATGGCCAGGGCTGCTGTCATGATTTGCTTCCGCATATGCTGGACCCATGGGTGATCCCCACGTGGCGCACTGGGATTGGGCTCGGGAGTATATATATTAGCCAAGGGCTAGGGGATTGGAGAAGAAGAAGCTTGCTGTAAGGGGCCTGAATAAACCGCTGAAGGAAGAGCTGTGTGTTGCGTCTTCCTTGCTGGTCAAGAAGCGCGCAACAAGGATGGAACCCCAGAATCAAGCAACAACCGAACTAGTGACCTTTAACATGAAAATAGAATAGATAAATAAATCCCTTTTAGGGCCAGGGACCTGCAGACCTGCCTAGTAAGCATGAGGTCCTGAGCTCCATGCCTGGTAGAAAAACAAAATAAAAAAATAAAGCAAAAGAACACACACCCAACTCTCTTTAAAAGATCATCATTTAAACATCACTTAAAAAGTGACCCAATAGAGTTCAATTTGTATTACTTAAGGTAAAAAAAGTACAGAGTCTTAATTTAGAGTATTCAACTTCATAGTGGGAGGATTTTAGGCAGCAGGGCTGTGAAGATTCCACAAACCACTGAGTACCAGCACTGGATTGATTTCATTGGTTCCGGAGGCCTCGCGTATGATGTGTATTCCTATTGGTACATTTAGTGGTGGCAAACATGGCTCTGGACACTCCAGTGATCTGAGAGGAGTTTTCTAGCACATGAACAATCAAGTATTTTCTCCGCAGTACACACCAGCCTCCAACTTCTAAAGACAACACCTCCTGGGAACAGAGAATGTTTTCTCTCGCAACTTTCATACCTAGCTCTCTGTTACTGGGAAGGTGCTTGATGCAACATAATATGAAAGGGAAATGCCACCTCTGTGTATTTGCTCCCTGGCAGCAACTTGGAGGCTGTACACAACCACAGCCAAGCCTCCCTATCCACCAGCATTATGGTTGGTGTCTAGGTGTCCCCCCCCAAAGGCTCATGCGGTCATTGGGTGGTCTTTAGAGGCTGTGATTAATTCATGATCTAGTGCTGGAGTTATGAGGGTGAGTGCTACCCTGCTGAGGGGCAGATGGCCTGAGTGCAGCATAAGGAATGGAGGGCGGCTTGCTCTCAGTCGCTGCTGCCACTGCTCCTCCCCTTTTGCTCTTGCTCTTTGCTGTTTTCCACCACATGGAGTGCTGCCCTCCGCCGTGGGCCACTCTACCTGGGAGCCGGCTGAGTATGGACTGAAACCTCCACAAACTGTGAGCTAAATAAACTCTTCTTTCCTTAATTTTGGGTATCAGGTATTTAGTCCTAGCAATGAGAGGAAAGTAAATGAGACAGCCAGGCACCAATCCACACACTGCACAGGACTGCTCTCCTTAGGCCTTCCGTGTGCTTCAAGACACTGCCTGGGAAGTGTGTAAAGTTGCTCTGTAACAAAATCAGACTGTGGAGTGTAATCCTGTGGGAAATGGATTATATGTAGTTTAAGGGTGGAGTAGAAGATTGTAGTTAGTCAGAAAAGCTTCCTGTGAAATATCCTCATTGTCACTCAAGAACAGAACGGGATCTTTAACAATGAGCTATCATCTTACCCCAGGTAGAAAGCATAGCATCAAAAACAGCAAAGTGACAAAGGCTAGTGAGGGAGTGGAGCAAAGGGGAACTTACATATGACGTTAGGAAGGTAAATTAATGCAGCTGCATGGAAAATGGTTCTGGCTGTGGAGATGTAGCTCAGTGGCATAAGCGCCTGCCTGGCAAGTGCAAAGTCCAGAGCTCAGTTCCCAGTACCACATACACACAGAAAAGGAAATCAGTTCTGGAGAAGCTCCAAAAAATTAGAAATAGAGCTACATGCGATCCAGAAACCCCACTCCTGGGCCAATGTCCCAAGGAAAGGAAAGCAGTATGTCAAAGAGGCATCTCCACTCGTGTTTTCGGCAGCACTCTGCACAACAGCCAAGACATGGAGTTGACCTGGACGCTCGGTGGTGGATGAGTGAAGAGCGTGCAGGGTGGACGCACAATGTGCTATTACTCAGCCATAAAGATGAAATGCTGCCATTTGTGGCCACATGGATGGAACCGCAGGCCATCATGTCAAATGAAAGAGATCAGGCACTGAAAGATGAACACAGCAGCTTTCACTTGTGTGTGGGAGGGAAAGCTGATCTCAGAGCAGAAGTAGCGAGGAGAAGAATGGCGACCAGAACTTGGAAATCCGGCGCGTGTGGAAGGGTGGACAGAGAGGATGGCTATCGGTACAGGCAAGCGCTGAGAGGAGGAGCTACTTCTGATGTTCTGTAGCTTGGCAGGTTGGTTTTAATTGGCGACAATTGACTGAATACTTCCAGTACCTAGTAGAGAGGACTCTGAGTGTTCCTAAGACAAAAAGGTAAATGTCTGAGGTGTCAGGTATGCTAGTTACCTTGCTCTTATCATCAGACATATGATTACTATATGTGAATTTAAAAAAAGATATTTGCATAAATAGAACTTTCACATAGATTATACTATAGTGCTGTGAAACGCTTATCTTATTGTTGAGTCTAGGGTAAACAAAGATCTTTAAAAAATTCAAAACCCAAAGACTTCTGCTTTTTAAGCATGACTCTTTTGGTGGAGAAAGATACAAGGGTTACAAATGCCTGTAATGGATTTTAAGCACACTGCTCCTAAACCCTAAAGAATACTCAGGCTCTTGGCATGATGTCTGTCCTTTAAGGGAGAACATTTAGAGGCAGCTGGCGGGACCTGGATCTGAAGAACAACAGGGCTGCCAATGATGTGCGTTTACAATAGGTGGCAGTTGGGGCAGAGAGTGGTTTACTATAGTCACGGCTTTATTTTTATTTATTTTCCTGATTTTCATTTAAACACTTTTTACAGGGCTGGTGAGATAGCTCAGCAGACTAGGCATCTGCATAGGCAAGCACAGGGACCGGGATTCGATCCCCCACACCACAGGCCATGATGGCTCTGCCCCTGGGTGCATTGAGCTGGCAACCAAGACCAGGTGTACTGAGCCAGCCATGGAGACTAGGTGTGGTGGTGCACACTTGTAATCCCAGCATTAGGAAGGCTGAAAACAGGAGTATCACTATGAGTCTGAGCTGTGTGTGAGACCCTGTACCAAATACATAATAAATACTTTTTACAAAGTTTAGAGTGCATCATCTATCCATGTCTTATCTTTCCTAATACTGACTTTACCTATACCAATAATTGGGGAGGTGGGGGTTCATGGTGCTGCTCATCAAATTCAATGAGATAAATTTTGAACCAGGAATAAAAAAAGGAAGCATGACATCAAGATAAGGGAGAAGTGGCCTGTACATTTCTTATTATTGCTTCTGAGGCCTAGGGGTCAGGCTGACTTCATGGAAATCACACTTAGCATGAGACCACCTCCCATGAATCTATTTACGTCAGATATGCACCCCTCTGTTCCCGCATCAATTTTTATACTTATGCCTTTGAGAAAAGTACATTTATATTTGGGTAATCACGTGAGCTACTTTTGTAAGAATCCAGAGATCCAAACAGTTGAGTTTTGAGTGAACATTAAAACCATCATGTCTTAGCCTTTGAACTCTGACATTGCTAAATATCCAGTCATCTGTGATGAGATTTGTGGACCTCTTCATCATAGCTTAATGTGCTTAAATGATATGCAGGAAAGACAATTCATTAAATGCTATTTCCAAGTTGCTTCACCTTTAACCATCAAGGTTACACTGTACTCTGACACCGCTGATGCTTGCGGACCCCCTCTAGCTCCTCTGCTCTGTCCCACCTTGCTCTATTGGTCTTCTACCTTTCACTGTGACCAATGCCCTCATAATCTCACCTGTCTCTTTGTACTGCCTTGAATCCACAATTAGGCAGTCAAGCTTTCTAATAATTCACAATTCTCTTTTGCTTTATCACCCAGACAAAGGTCAATTGTGGTTAAGCATAAACATTCCCTCCTTATCCTCCAGGCTGAGCAATTCATGGTCCTGCAGAAATGCAAACCACAGTGGCCAACCCAACACCTTCCATGTTCATTCATCCTATAAATCTCCAAGAGGCCATGAGCGCTGCCTGACAAACACACTACACTTTTCTGCTCAAGTTACTTTTCCATTTTCTTCATAACAGTCACCACAACAAAAAAAGTAATACATTTCCTTTGCTTAAATTTCTAATACAGACCATACAATTTTAGTTAATGACCTTACCTCATAGTTTACTGGACTACTGGATTACATTATTAGGTGGATTATTATGATCTGGAGAGATAATCAAGAACCCAATCATAGAACAACTGCCATATTAATTAATTTTAATTCCTTATTTTATTAACTTCCCATTATGGTGACAAAATGTACTTCAGCTCCTGGTTCCAGAAGTTTCACTAAGTGGCCACTGGATCCTGTTTTGTGGGTCTGCAGACAGTGCTGTCAGGTGTCACAGCAAGAGTGGGTGGCAGAGGAGGCCTCTTAACTGCCTGGCAGTGGGGAAGCAGGGAGAGAAACAGGCAGCTGTGGTCCCTGCAGTCCTCTCGAGGGCATGCGCATCCCCAGTGGCCTGTTCCTTCCACTGGGCCCCAAGTCCTAAGCAGCCCACCATTTCCAAGTAGCCCTAGATGGTCAAGGGTCAAGATCCCAACACAGAGGCATTTGTGCAGCTTCTAATACGCAAACTGCGGTGAGCACAGAAGTGCGAGGAGGATGCTTCTGAAGGGAACAAGACCTCCAGGCCTGCAGTTCAGAGACTGCACCTGAGCAGCATCATTGCACGCAGAGTGGGGGGCTTCGGGAGGCGGGAAAGCAAGCTGGGGCTTTGACCACTTGTGTGAGAGAAGAGAAAGGCTGGAGAGCCTGCCGTGCGTTCTTCCCTTAAACGCAGTACTGTTATTTCCATTTTATAGATTAAGAAATGAAGGGTGGGGGAGAGACAGACAGACAGACCCGGAGACAGAGAAAGACACACAGAGACACACACAGAGACAAAGATAGACACAGAAACAAGAGACAGAGACACACAGAGAAAGACACATACACAGAGACAGAGCGAGGTCACTCAAAGCCACACAGTGTTCTAAGGCAGAGTGGGGATTAAAAATCTAGGTGCAGGACGCAGAGTGAATTCTCCTTAGCCTCTGCATGTGATCTCACATACTGTCGCTTCTGTTCATGTTTCAGATATCAGTTCCACCCCTTTTTCTGCACTAGTGATTCTACCATTCCTTTTTTTAAACTTAAATTTGAAGTGTAAAAACAAAAGAACAAAAATCAGAAACAAGCACAGAAACAGGGTAACATACGAAAATACATATGTTACAAATTTTTAAAACAGAGAAAACATTCTCTCAGGCTTTCACAGAGAGCAAATTGGTCAAGCATTGGCCGTGACTCATCCACATGGCTGACACTCAAAGGGTCTGCAAACTGCGGTACAGGGTTTCAGGGTAAATCCTGAGGGGATTTGACTGACCTTATCAGATAGAAAAGTTACATTCCTTGTTATATAGGTCTTGCTTTATCTTGGTCTTAACCATCCAACAGGAAAGTATAAAAATGAAGTATAAAAAGTAAAGCCATGTTATTATGCTGAGCTGTAAAAGGCTGAAGTCAACAACTTCTGACATTGTCAATCTTATGAAAAACCCACTACTATTATGGACTACTGGACTATTTTGGAATATTTTGCTGACTTCACACACCTATAATATTTAAATGACAAAACTAAAGAAAAAAGGAGGCTACAAATGAATGACCATTTTGTATCTGTATATTCAAAATAGGATATACAACTACATTCTCTTAATTCAATGAATAGAAAGATTTGTTCTAATAATGTTTGTAAACAGGATATCATGTCTGCATATTATACAATGAATGACCACTAAGACAACAATATGCAATGTATTAATTATTGAAACTGTCCTACTAATCGGATTTGAAACTGTCTCATTGCTATTCGTTTCTCAATAAAATTATGGGAAAAAAGATTTTCAAAACAAGAATAGCTGATCAACAATGGTTGATATATTATGTATTTTTATCATCAATTCTGTTGCTCAGATTAACAGATATAGTTATGTGCGATAGGACTTGATGAAAATATCTCTGTTGCTTAGTAACTTCTTGGCAAATATGATCAGTTAATTTTAGTTGTTTTTATTTTTAAATTAGAAGACTTGGATTTTTGCTCATGTTTTAATTTTGTTTCCCTTAGTATTGTGTAAGCAGGTATTTGGCTGTTCTGTTGATTATTGAAGTCTACAAACATTATATGTCAAACAAAAGTTTTGTTTTGTGAGAATGATCCCTTTTTGTTTTTCTTTATATTTTGAGTATCAGTGTAGTACTGGGGGCCTGTGAAAAGCCTCATGCGCATTTGTTGGAGAAGTTCACTGCTATAGTCAGGCTGGGTGTAGGGTTTAATTGCTTTGGCTACATTTGTCCTGCAATATAATAGTATCAGATTAAGTAAAGTTCATTCAGAATATTGTGCACAGCACTGATATCACAGTCTAAATTAGTGCCAACAGAAAATGACTGAATGAACTGCAAAATGAAGCACAATTATGTCAAAGTTGCTCTAAGAATTTCTCAAGCAGATTCAGTTCTCATTTTCCTTGTCGATGTTCTCCTAACATCTGCTATGTGTCAGGAGCCACATTCAGGGTTGAAGACAACTCCTCCTCTGCCTCTTGCCTACTCATTTTTCTTTTCCTCCTCCTCCTGCTCCTTTTCCATCTTCCTTCTTCTTGCTCCTCCTCCACCTCTTTCTTTGTCTTTTTTGGTGGTACTGGGCACTAAATCCAGATCTGACTGAACTATATTCCCCGCCCTTTGTGGAGACAGGTGTCCCTTAGTTTCTAAACCACTCAGACTGCCCTCAGACTTGTGATCCACTCTGCTCAGCTTCAGGAGAGTGCTAGGATTACAAGCACTATGAGACTTTCATGTGCTAGTCATTGTGTTACGTGTCTCGAAAACAATGACTCAATTTAACCTTATAAAACCCAAGCAGGGTCCCATAATGCAGAGCTGTTTTTCTGACCCACTCAGCATTTATTCATGGTCTTTTTGGAAACCTGACCCTAAACTTTTGTAGAATGATGCCTTCTTCTTTCTCTGTGTGTTTGTTTAGAACTGATTCTAGGTCTTGGGGTGAGCCTGTGACCTAGATGTTGGCCAACAAGCCCATTTTGCTGCCCATCTGTAGTGACCACTTCAAGAATGGGTGTTTGATTCTACTTAAGTCCAGCACAGTAAATCAAAGCTTATCTTGCCACAACATATAGGGCCTGAGGACAGTTTCAACAAGGAGAAGATCAACATCTAAACATGGACAAGGGCTGAAAGCTGTGGACTCACCATCTGAGCTCCTTGATTAAGGTACATCTGCAACAGCAGGGATTTATTTGTGCTTAGGAGAGCCAGTGAATCTTCTGCTTCTCTTTCCATTCTTTCCTGTTTCTCAACTTCCTTCCTTCTCTCTTGCCTTTCTGGGATTGACCCTATGGCCTTTGCACTGAGCTACCTTGCCAGCTAAAGTTGGGAACTTTAGATCCTCCTGCCTCAGCCTTCCCAAGAGCTGGGAATACAGGTATGCACATATCATACGTGGCTATGCATTTGTTTTGAGCTTTCTATTTCTTGGAGCATAGTATTAATTGATATTACTGATTGGTACTAGTACATAGTACTAATTGGTAGGTATTATAAATTATATTTTATTGGTAAAGACAGAAAGAGTCAGCATGAGGCAATTCAGTGAAGATCATGCCACAATATCTATCATGATCAGAAGTTGAATATGGGTACTTTATTTTAACTACAAAGCTTACCTCTTCCATGAGCACACCCTTCTAATCCAGTGATGTTTTTGGAGCTCACTGTGTATACAAGTATCAGCGGCACATAAAGAACTGACTCTAGGGTGATGGGAAACGGGGAAGACACATGAGAAGAATGACAGAGGGAAGGCCTCGGAGAAGAGCTGCTGCTCAGGGGCCAGGGTGAGCTCTGCTGCCTGTGGCAAATGAGGCCTGGGAATGGGAAGGGGTGGTGCTGAGTGGTGGGTACACCGGTTTCTTAAAGGGCTCATAACCAATTCTGAGGCAAAAAAGGGAGGGTGTGGCTTTTCCTTTAGATAAAAGATAAATTATTATAAAACTGTGACTGTTTAAATGTTGACAGGGTGTGTCTGTCTCTCTCATATTAGGGACTGATTCCAGGGCAACAATGCTCTTCTACTTATACTTTGTTTTTCTACTTTTCTGCTGGATGGTTAAGACCAAGGTAAAGCAAGACCTATACAACAAGAGCTGTAGCTTTTGGGCCTGATAAGGTCAGTGAAATCCCCTCAGGATTTATCCTGAGATCCTATACCTCAGATTGCAGAACCTTTGTCAGTGTCAGCCACGTGGATGAGTCACGGCCATTGCCTGGCCAACATGTTCTCTGTGAAAGCCTGAGAGAATGTTTTCTCTCCATGTGGCTCTCCTTAGGCACTCTCTACATCATCCATCACTTTCCTCTTTGGCCCATAATCTCCTTGATCAGAACATGGTGTTATGTTGAGCTGTAGGAGACTCAAGTCAATAATTTCTGACATTGCCAGTCAAGCAGAAGACCCAATACTACTATGGACTACTGGACTCTTTTAGAATATTTTGCTGAGTTAACACACCTATAATATTCAAATTATAGAACTGAACAAAAAAGGGGATACAGATGAATGTCCATTTTGTATCTGTGTATTCAAAATGGTAAGGATAGATAGTTACATTCTCTTAATGGATAGAGGGATTTGTTCTAATAGTGTTTGTAAATAGGATATCATGTCTGCATCTTGCACAGCAAATAACCACTAGGAAGAGAGTATGCAATGTGTTAATTATTGAAACTGTCCTACCAATTTGATTTGAAACTGTCTCATTGCTATTTCTCAATAAAATTATGAAAAAAATAAATAAAATATTCATGCTGAAAAAAATGCTATGCTACACCTCAAGTCTTTACATTTTTTCTTTTTAAAATTTTGAGGCAGCTATGCCATTAGGTTTCCTATTCTGGGTTTGGACTTGTGATCCTCCTGCTTCAGCTTGCTGAAATGTTGGGTTTATAGGGATGTATACACATGGCCAAACTCCTTCTATTTTATCTTTCACATGATTAAAATTTTAGAAAACAAAGGGCCAGCCAAATAGCTGAGCAGACTAAAGCACCTGCAAGCAGGCACAGGGGTCAGGGGTTCAATTCCTAGGCCTGCCATGTTGGCTCCACCCCCAGGGCACACTGAGATGGCAGTTGAGACTGGGTATGGTGGTGTGTGCCTGTAATCCCAGTAGTTGGGAGGCTATAAACAGAAGAATCACTATGAGTCTGATCTACTAGTGAGACCCTGAACACCCTGTAGACCCTTCCCCCCCCAAAAAAAAAAAAGAAAGAAAGAAAGAAAAGAAAACGAATATCATTTCTAGAATTATTTGGGGGTAATTGTGGATAGGAAGTGACCCTCTGCCTTTTATAAATGGAAGTACACAGTGTGATCACACCACATAGTGAATCCTGCTACTGAGCATCATCCAATAGAAGGGCAGGGATCTTCAGTGGGGGCTGATGGGGAATTTTAGTTGTCTGTTACAGTGGATGGAAGGTGTGCTTTAAGTGTGCTGCAACTCGTGGTTCATAAATAATGCATTATTATGAAACGCTGTCAGTTTCACTGGAGTTGTGCAGTCATGCCTCCTCTGATGCCAGCCTTTTCAGAAATGTCACTATGGGAAATGAAACTTGAGTCTATGGGCATGATCCTAAGCCCAAACTCACTGGTCTCCTTTTGTGAAAAAGAAGTGTGTCCATCAAGAACCACCATCAAGGTAGACCCAGGAGCACTATGGTGAACTCTCCATATTTTAATGACTTATTACAACATTCAAGAAAGGATATGTGGAGAAGGTAGCTTGAGAAGTGGACAAATGGTTTCATCTTCTATCACCACAACTGTGTCACACCCTGCTTCTTTAGGGCTATTCTGTTAAATGAAAACACTACTGTATAGCCTTATCAGTGAGTTTGCCAGATTTGGCTCTGCATGACTTGTGGCTCCTCAAAGTCAAGATGAGCAGGAAAGGTCAACATTTTGAGTCACCTGAGGATGTTGAGGCAGCCATGATGGTGAAACTGAAGCTGCTCACAGAAGAGGGTCCAGACTGCTTCAGGATGATGGTGGGGTGTGTGTGGCTGGAGTGAGAGGAGGTATTTTGAATGGTTGTAATGACAATGTGTCCTTTACCATATGAAATTCAAGAAAAATATGGATGCCCTATTTGTTGACCATAACATGAAATGTACCTGCAATAAGCTGGTAATGTAGTGGCTGAGATTAAGAGTAAAAACAGGTCCTCACTGTTATTTAAGTGGTCTTTTAGACTATTATTGTTATTATTATTATTTTTATTGCAGTACCAGAGCTAGAACTCAGAAGCTTTCACTTGCAAAGCTAGTGCTTATGCCATTGAGCTATCTGCCCATCCCTTTGTTTTCTTTTTCAAAGAGAATAAGAAATAGGGAAAAAACCCCACCAAAATTAATTTTAAAAAAAGAAAGAAAAAACTATCAGAAATGATAGAGAATTTTACTAAACAAAATGATAGGGATTTAACAATGGCTGTTACATCGCATATTGTTGTCTTCAAACTGGTTGTTCAGGTTCCCAGATATAAGCATGTGAAACTGGTCAAGATATGAAAAAGGAGAGAAAAAAATTAAACACTAATTGCTCCTTTCAATAGACCAGCAGAAATCAGCAGTACAGTTATTCAAGCTATTCTATGTAGATACATACATATTTCTTTTTCCCTTTCTTTTCTCTTTTCCCTTATCCCAGTTGTTCCTTCCCTTTGAATAAATACTTTCCCTTTTATAGTATCTATTGTACTTTTCAGGTTTTGTTTACTCTTTCAGGTTCTTACACTAGTGAGAAAGTACACATTTTATACATGTGGTCTGGTTTATTTCACTAATGAGTATGGGTCTCTAGTTGCGTCCATTTACCTATAAAAGCCTCAAGTTTGTCTTTCTTTCTAGCTTCATAGGACTCCATTGTACAAAAATGCATCTTTTTATCCAGTCCTCAGTCCAGGGGCATTTGGGTGCAAGGAGGGAGGTGGTGGGGTTGGCACAGTCACTGAATAGAAGGAGAGATGATGGGGGGCACTTTATACACAGTGACAAGCACCGAGACAGGAGTGAGGCTGAGAAACCCAGCATGTGCTAAGTTAGTGTCAACTGGGTCAGAGTGCTGCACGTAGAATCCTCAGGAGTGCAAGGACTGAACTGAAAAAAAAAAATCAGTACTCTTTCAACCCTTGGTGTTTATTTGAAAAGAGGAAAGAGCTCACCACACTTTCATGTCCAAGTCTTTTCTGAGAGGCTCAAACTCTTGTCATTTCAATAGTGCTGCTTTTCACCTGGTCCTGCTGGCTGGATTGCCTCTCTATTCTCCACATTTGTAATCTGTCTTCTCTTTGAATTACCAAAAATGGATTTTAAAAGAAAGTGTTAGCAACATTTCTTTGATATTAGCTATGTGCTTTCTGCAAAGTAAACAGTGGGAAAGGACGGGGCAACCCTTTGTGCTGAGGCTGTCCCTGATTTGATGATTGTACTTCTTGGTTACAGTGGGTGGCTGTCGTGCCTTTGAGCTGGCCATACTTTCAATAAAGGAGATCAGCTAATGAGTTTCTCTCTATAGATCACAATGCTGTTCTACAAGCAGCAGCAGTGGCAGCAGCAGCGACAACAACATTTTGCAGAAGTACACATTCTCTTCAGAAAGGCAAGATATCTCTTATCTGGGTACAAAGGTAGACAGAGATAGTCTACAGCTACTGCAAGGGGCACAGTGGGCATTGTTAGGGAATAAAAGCAACATCTGAACATTCACCAAA
This sequence comes from Octodon degus, assembly GCF_000260255.1. Lineage (NCBI taxonomy): Eukaryota > Metazoa > Chordata > Mammalia > Rodentia > Octodontidae > Octodon > Octodon degus. The sequence continues at coordinate 1,113,719 of NW_004524676.1, read as the reverse complement.
TGATCTGCTAGAGGCCTTGGCAAACTAGGTGTGAGATGGATTATTGATGTCAACTTTGGGTGACAAGCTACGCTGGGGTGTCATTGCTTCATCTAATAGGAAGCAACTTCTGGGGCAATCAACATTTTGAAATACAGGAAACCCTGCTAAATACTTGGCCCCCAAATTGAGATATAGCTTAGCCCTTGAGAGGTAAAATAGATAGCTAAGGACAAAGAGGTAAAGGACAAGGAGGGTGACGCTGAGTTCCAGGGCACAGCCAAAGACAAATCCAAGCAGGAGTATATTTATGTGGCTCAAGTGAAAGTGTGATCTGAACAGCAGAGTTGAACAGAGGGCAGATTTACTGTGCAACTTGGGCTAAAAGCAAATGAAAGAAAAGAATCCTGGACAAGTTAACAAAATTACTTTCTGAATTTGAATGGAGATGTTAATCGGATCTCGTCAGACAATATTCCATTTATTGCACGCCACGTCAGTCCTATATACTGATAAACAATAAGATCACTCCAAGAAAACAATGAGTTGTCATGGCAACTCATTGTGTTCTTTATAGGTAGGGCAGATTAACTGTAGGAGCCACTCAGATGCTACATGATTCACACTGCAAACACCTCGTAGGATAAATCCGTTCCTAGAAGTGGGTCAGAGAAACCTTTTCACATCATTATATTTTTATACTCAGCTCTTAGATGTTGGCTAAGGACATCATCAAATAATGATTTAAGTCTTCTTTATGCCTATTACAATATAAAGATCTGTTATTTCATTGTAAAGTCTACTGGCCATTAAGGCACTTAATCCACACAATTAATTATTCAAAGATGCTTGAGGTGCTTCCTTTTCAGATCAGTGCCACGCTGCATAAAACAACAACTTTCTGTGGAAATTCAGCCTTATTAGTCACAGGCGATAGACTGAAGCTGAATTTACGTGTGATTTCATGTCTAATTGGTTCTGTATGTTCTTGTTGGCCACAACCCCAAAGTGTCCAAAGAAGTCATCTTATAGCCCAATTTATAGATGTTTTGGGGGCTGGGGATTTAGGTCAGTGATAGAATCCTTGAAGCCCTGGGTTTGGTCCTCAGCCCCAAAACACACACACACACAAAACCTCAACTATTGATGTTTTCTTTTATGACCTTTCTTTTTGGAACTGGCTTCCCTAGAGCTTAATACCAGTCTATCATGATTCATACCTCATCTTTATTGTACTGGCAATAACATTCTAATAACATATATTAAAACCAATTAGAAGACCTGCACATCTCCGGATCTCATGAATGAGAAAAGGAGGTTGTATATTTATCTATTTCAGATATTATACATTTGAATTTCAGACTGGGAGACGCCTGGGTCTACGTTGACACAACAGAAATTTATCAACCCTGTTCAGCCCTTCCCTTTATTTGAAAAGCATTCAGGAACTTTGCCAGCATGCATTATTAAGGAAACATAAAAGGAAGATTAACAAAGAAGAAGAAGAAGAAGAAGAAGAAGAGAAGAAGAATAGGAAATAAATAAACCTGTTGACAAGATGAACTCTATTTCTCTCAGCTGATTACTGGAGTGGGAAATACAGGCCTTGCTAATGAGGCTCTGGGCCATGCCAGCAGGCTTTTTCTCAGCTGTCTTACACAGTAATGGGGGTGGGAGGGTATTCCAGGAGCCATCATAAAAGGAAAAGGTACAAGACTTTCAAAGCCATCAAAGTCCTATAAATGCAAGAATAAATGTTTCCTAGGTTTTCTTCTGTTTGTTTCTTTATTTTGGTAGAACAGCTTCTTAATATAATTGAATGTGTACCGGTATTTCTGATCTATCCGAGGAAATGAAACTCTAAAATTGGATTTATTACGAAAGAAAATAAAAGGTCATAAAATGCTAATGTTAAAGCTTTGTGTGTTTTTCATATTTTCCCCTTCTCCAAACCATTCAAATTACTTGATAGGCTTTTTACCAAATCAGAAAAGTGTACATTTTAAATACACACACTCAGAAGGAAGAAATTTTGTTGGGGGGAGGTATGTACATTCTTATGGCAGAACTCCATCAAGATATGTGTACTTTATTATGGCAAAATTTTATGCATACATATTTTCCAGGTCTGACAGTCACTACTTGCCTGTACCCATAATTCATAGCTAACAGTGTATTGTAATGTTTAATACTGACATTATGCTGCCATTTAGTTTTAGAAACAAAGTATTCATTTTTTTGAGCTAGTAAATTTTCTTAAGAATGTGTTTACAATTATATGCATGAATTTTTTGTTGTAAAATGTATAATTTTATCAGGAAATGGTATATAGGGAAAAGTAATAATTGTATAATCAGCAATGATTTGTACTGTTTAAAGGAATTTTAGTAGTCTACGACATCTTGACAGATAAAGAATTAGGTTGACTGTAAAACATTATTATAATTATTGTATTTGCAGTGTTAATTGAGCAGCTATTTTATAAATTCTTCCTTGGGCTTTCAAGAAGAGGTATGCCTTCTCTACTTGTTACTTAAGTTAACCTGGTCATTTTTATTATTTGAAAATTAATTCCAATCACTGTATTATCTTTTCCACAGCCTGGAGAATATGTTCTTGGTATTGAACTCAGGACATAGGCAAATACTGTAACACTAACCTGTACCTCAGCTCACTATGTAATTAATAACAGCAAAATATCTTCAATGTCTTCAAGTCTCAATATGGGAATTCTCATATGAGAATTCTTAGATAAGTAAATTTCTAGACAGTGAACATTATGATTGTAAATAACTTTCATATAAAAGAAAACAATCATGAAAAGACTAAGTAATCCAGTGGTGGTACCACATGATGCTATTTTTTAAATGTCTTACATTCCAAGAGAATTCCTAGGTGGCAACATGAGTTCTTAGCTCCAGAACAAACAACTCTTTTCTTTTAAATATGTTCTTGTATTGCTAGCATTTTGAGCTGTGAACGTGTACTTATTCAGAATCACAAAAATAAGTGGTAGTTTAAAACACAAACACTCATCATTGCTCATCGGGCAGGTAAATCACGTATGCTGCAAACGCGTGGAGCCCTGCACAACCCCATTGCTTTCTTTTCCCCAGATCACCGTATTTTCTGGGAATCACTGATTTAAAAAAATCAGGATAAATGGACCAATTGAGTGATGAGAAGACCAAACCAACATCAAAGTGCTGTAAGTACTGTGTGGATAAGAAATTCCTACAGCACTATGGGTCACGTGTCTCTGCAATCCCTATAGAAACTGTCTAATAGCAGAATTGCATCTTTGGAAAGTAGGGAGGAGATTTTGAGGCCTTATCTAGAAAAAGACAAAAAATATTCAACAGATGTTCAACTTGTAGGAGTTTGCAATTCTAAAGGGATAAAGAGGGGCACAGTTTCCAAGAAGAAAGGTCATTTCATTCTCAGCTAGAGGAAATGCATACTTTATACACCATTTGTTTCCACCTTCTCAGCATGGCCAAACTTTCCCGCCACCCCGTGCCAGCACCTCCGTGTGCGGGCTCGCTGCAGAGCCAGGGCTCCACAGATGTGGGCGGGACGGACATGCGCACTCACCACACATCCGGGCTCCTGCCCAAGCTGGCTCATGACCCATCCCTTTGCCAGTCAGCCAGATTTAGGTCTTTAGGGTTAACTTTTACTCTCCAGTTTTGGCTGCTTGAAGGTAATAATTAGTCGTGACCTACAAAACGATCTTTCCCTCTTTGCCCTCCATTGCCTCTGTTGTTGCTGTAATAGTTCAGGGCTACAGCAGGTCTTCCCAACTGCCCTAGTCTCTCAGTTCCATCTGGAGCGTTGCTGCTTGACTGGGCTCCTTCATGTAGGTCCTTATACACGTCACTCCCCGCCAAGAAGCACACAATGCTACCTGATGTACTGAAACAAGTCCAAACTCACAATCTATTACAGACACTCTCTTATCTGACTCCAGACACCTTCCCCTGCCATCTGCTGGTACTTAGGGACCTGGTGACTTAGGCCAGAGTCGGAAGCTGTGTCGGTCACTTTCGGCTTGCTGAGAATATTGGACATGCACAATATAAAAGAAGAAAAGGTGTATTTTTTTTTCCTGGGTTCAGTCCGCAGTCTGCTGGCTCCAAGCAGAAGTGACATGGCAGAAGGACACTGCAGAGAACAGCTGCCCAGCCTCTGGGAGGCCAGGAATCAGAGAGAGAGCTAGGAAGAGCCAGAGAAAGCAGTAAGGGGAAACAACATACCCCTGGACGGCTGCACACACTGCCCCGCATCCTCTGGGCAGGGCCCAGCTCCTCACAATGTCCATTAACCTGTCCATGAGTTTAGCAGTACTGTGATTCAGTCGCCTTCCAAAAGCCCCACCCTGAACACATGGATTTTTAGACATTTTAAATTCAAGCCATAACAGAACTATTTGCTGTTTGTTATAACCTAACTCTTCTCATGCAAAAATGAATGCCACTTTATTTCCTCTCAGTTAAGATCCCACCTATGATTTAAAATCTAGTGAACTATGAGCTCCCAAAGCAGGGAGAAAATGCATACAACTCTGCCTCCCACAGTGTGCTGCAGGACCATGCTGGGAATGAGCAGGCGGTGGCCTACCCTGGAGGTGAAGGTACATACCCAGTCCACTGCAGTGTTTCTTCATCTCAACCTCTGCATCTCTATCTCTACACACACTGGCCTGGCACTTGCATAGTTCTACCCAAGCAGGGAGAGTTAAAATTTCCACATCTGCCATGTTTTTATACCTGGATGTTATTGTATCTGAACCCGTATGGAAAATAGGTCCGGATGACCTTCTAGGATCTTCTTGTAAGAAGGCTCCTGAGTGCTCCCTGACAAAGAATATTGGTAGGGGACTCTATATTTGCCAGTATGTAGCGTTAGGTACTCGGAGAACTCTCCTGCTGAAAACAGCTAATGATACAGATAAATGTCTCTTTTGTTAAGCATATTATGGAGATGACAAAATGACAGTGAACACCCAGAAGATAATCATCAGTGAGTGATGGTGAGAAATGGGAGAAAAGTGACCAGGAAATAGGTTTCTAAAACTGTTCAGAAAATAGATATTATGGTTAGAGCACTTTCACGTCCACAGAAAACTTGAACAGAAACTGCAGAGATTTCCCCCACGCATGTTTAGCCTCCCCATTATCAGCGTATCCAGTCACAGTGTCCCAGTTGGACTTGCGCTGACACACAAGCACCCCTAGTCCACAGTGACTTAGGATCCGGGGCACATTCCACAGGTTTACACAGATGTGTAATGGTGTGTGTAAACCCCTGTACTATGGTGTGTGTAAACCCCTGTACAGAACACTGTCACGGCCATGAGAGTCCTCTGGGTTTTCTTATTTATCCCTCCATTGCCTCTAACCTCAGAAAACAAATTATCTTTCACAGTGTCTCCCTGGTTTGGCTTTCCATATAGTTGAGGTTACGTAGTGTGTAGCCTTACGAGGCTGGCTGCTTTCACTTAATAATGCAGATCTGGCCTTACCGATGCCTCTCGTGGCTTGGTACCAGTTTCCTTTAGCGCTGAATAGTGCTCCATCGTCTGGAAAGCCCACAGTTCATCCATTCCCCGACTGAACGTGTTTGTTGGTTCCAAGTTTTGCCAGTGAAGGAAGCAGATTTTTAATGTTGAGAGTTTTTAGTGATTGAATTTAGATTTGTTTCTTTCTTTTCTTTTGTACTCAGGACAGGGTATACAGAGTGTATAGGGTTTTACTGTGTAGATTGACAGTAGACTGGACTCATAGTGATCCTCCTGTTTATAGCCTCCCAAGTGCTAGGATTACAGGTGCATGCCACCATGCCCAGTCTTATTCACTGTCTCAGTGAGCCCCAGGGGCAGGGCTGGCATGGGAGGCCTGGGGATCGAACCCATGGCCCCTGCACTTGATTGCAGGCACTTTAATCCACTGAGCTATTTGACTGGCCCTCCGCTCTGTTGACAGTTTCAAAGGGCAAGAAAGGCAGGAGACAAAGCAGAGGGCCTATCCAAGGGTAGAAGACGACAGAAGCGAAGCTGGGAACCACAAACGCCGCACCTGTACTGTGATGGTAAGGAACAGACACACACCAGCATCCAGGGATTTGCAAAGAAAGTGGTCTGTTATGAATTTTAGCCTGGAGGGAAAGGGAAAGAAGCCTCATCTGGGAACGTGCCGTAACTAGCTGGGCCTCACGCAGGCCTGGTGGGGGCTTGCAGCTGAAAGGTCTACCACCCCGGAATAGACTCTCACTTTAAGCTGCAAATGAAATTAAACTAGATCTAGGGATTGATGCTCCCAGAAGCCTCATAGAAGGCAACTTATACTTTTTGACTGGAGAAACTAAAATCTCAAAGTATCCTAGAGATAAAAAAGTTAGAATAATGTAGATTACATAAAATACACAAAGAAGAGGGAGATTCAGAAGAAAATAAGACAAGCATCATAACTGAAAGTTATTGGAAATAAATATACAGTGAGATTTAGCATAATGAAAAAGGAGGACATTGAAAATATGAATAAATGGTGAGTACAGAAACAGCCAATATATGAAATGCAGAATTTATAGAAATAAAAATAATAATAATTAAAATTAAAATGTAATGGATGTATTTAACACCAGAGTGGGCAACTTGAGATAATTAATGAAGTAGAAATTAGTGACTTAAAGACAGACTCTAGAAAATTTTCTGGGATGCATACAAAGACAAAGCAGAGGAAAACTAGGAAATAGAAGTTAGGAAACATGGTGATAAAGACTGAAAATATTCCAGCACTGATGAAAAGAACTGATCAATAGCTTCAGGAATCAGCATTCTTATTATATATCCTATTGGTATTGGGTATCAGCGACAAAATAGTGGAATGGCATCTTTTTTGTTTTGAGACAAAACATCTGCTCACCTAGAGTTATATATCTGGGAAAATATTGTGGAATACATTAAAGATATTTTCAGAAAAACATAGTAAAAACATTTTGCCAAGACTAGATGGTTAGTAATAGAAACTCTGAAAATTATAATTCAAGCTCCTAGGTAAACTCAGATGGAAGATCTTAGATTCAAAAAGGAATAAAGAACAAACAAACATAGGATGTGCATAAAAACTCAAGGCACATGATAGCTGAAAGAGTTAAAACAGAGAGGAAACTTTAAGGCAACAGAAGTCAAGAGGGGAGTGCTTAAAGTTTATGTGTTCTTCAGCTCCTTTATTGCTAAAGGAAAGTAAAAGTGTTAAATGCAAAAATATACAATAAATAATTGCCATATAGGCACTAATATGTATCACTTTCAGTTTAGCATAGTAAAAAATGCAATGAGAAAAATAATTTCCATAAAAGAAAGGGAGGAAAAAGAAACAGAAAAGACAAACAAATGATTTTGATTTTACTGTATAAAATATTATAATGTAAGTATAACTAAATGATACAGGTAAAAGGCAAAAGTGACAATGTATAAATGCAAACAAACTACTGCCACCACTAGAAAAGAATGCAAAAAATATAGTGAGAGGTTATACATTTGTAAGAAGAAATTACAAAAAATTATAAGAAGCCCAGGTAAAACATACTGAATCAAATAAGTTCAAAATAAGAGGTTGGTGAAAGCTCACCAAATATTGAGAGATGATTGGTGTAGGTATGTGATTAGGTACAATGTAATTTTGAGCAAAGAACATCATAAGAAATAATTAATATACATATATATATATATATAATTAATATATATTTACATTGACCAGGAAAAAAAAAAAACATTCTGGATTTGTATGTACCTCAAATCTTGATCTCAACTTGTAGAAGACAAAAATGACAGAATTAGAGGTAAATTTGACAGATGGACTACTATAACGGTAATTGATAGATACATTAGGCAGTATATGTAACAGACGCTATAAGCAACGTGTCTACAAGCTTGGGGTGATGCACAGGCACTGCCTCCAGCCCCCAGATGTAGAGCACGTGTAGGTACTGTTCTCCAGCAGGTACTGTTCTCCAGCAGGAAGAGACTATATGAGTATGTTCTCCTCAGCATAATGGTAGCAAGTGCATTACACTTACATTTTGCTTGTTTGCAGGACTGGCCAGATCGCTCAGCAGACTAAAGCGCCTGCTTAGACAGACGCAGGGGTCAGCGTTCAACTTCTGGCCTGTAGTGAGACTGGTCATGCTGGTGCACACCTGTAATCCCAGTGCTTGGGAGGCTGAAAAGCAGGAGGATCACTACAAGTCCAGTCTACATAGTGAGACCCTAAATCCTATACTGAAATACAGTAAAAAAATTTTTTTTGCTTGTTTGCTATGCAAGCACTTTACAATACACGTATTGCTCCCAATCGTTATAGAGGCTTCACATAATTATCTCCATTTTACATATGAAGAAGCTGCAATGCAAAATGGCTGATTTTTTTTTTTTTTTTAAGTAGCACAGCTGGAAAACGCAACAGTTGGTATTTGAGAGTCTGTGCTCTTAGGTATTGTCTCAGTTTCATTTCTTCTGGCACAAAATACCAGACACCAAAAATTAAGAAAGGAAAGATTAAGCTCACAGTAAACAGAGGTTTCAGTCCCTACTTCAGTCTATACTCAGCTGGCTCCAAGGCAGAGGAACACATTGCAAAGGTCAGCCGTTGATGGTGGCAGAAAACATCAAAGCAAAAGGACAAGATGCAGCTGTGACTTCTCGCAAGCTTCTCTCCCTTCCTTCCACACTGATCGTGAAGACCAGAGCTTCTCTGAGAAAGTGGCACCAACCGTCCTTCCTCAATCCCCTTTATCATTTAAGCGCTGAGTCACTCTGGGGTGGGCCCTGCATGCCCTAGGGAGGCAGCGTAGAACTGCACAAGGTCTGTGCTCTCCTCTTGCACAGGATGAAGATGTTTACAAAGTAAGAACCCTAGCTCTGTGAGTCACTTAATTTTCTGCAAAATGGTTTATTTATATTCCCTTTTTTATTTTGTTTTGTCAGAGATGGCTGTTCCATTATTGTCAGAAAAGCTGTATTTGGAGAAGTCTTTAAAGGACCTTTTCATACTTGATGCCAGTTCAAATATTGTAGGCACTGGAATTCAGCAGAGTAACCCAATATAGTCCAACAGTCCATAATAGTAGTGGGTTATCAGCACCGCTGGCAATATCAGAAGTTGTTGACTTGAGCCTTTTATAGTTCAGCATATTAATATGGCTTTACTTTTTATACCTCATGGTTATACTTTTCTGCTGGACGGTTAAAGGCAAGTTAAAGCAAGACCTATATAAGTAAAAATGTAATTTTTGTATCTGGCAAGGTCAGTCAGATCCCCTCAGGATTTACTCTGAAACCATGTACAGCACCTTCTAGATCTTTTGTCAGTATCAGCCATCTGGAAGAGTCACAGCCATTGCTTGACCAGTTTCTCTCTGTGAAAGCCTGAGAGGATATTTTCTCTCTAGGTGACTCTCCTTAGGCACACTCTACATCATCAGTCATTTTCCTCTGTGGCTCCATAATCCCCTTGATCAGAAAACTTGGGACACCACTGACCATTTTGTAGTGAAAAAAAATATATAGGTATATACAAAATAGTTAGGATAGACATACAGCTACCTTCTATTAGGTCAATGAGGATAAAGGTCTGTTACTAATGTTGCTTAGACAAGATATTATGTCTGCATCTTGTCCTTTGAATAACTACTAAGAAGACAACAATATGCAATGTATTAATTACATCCTACTAACCTGTTTTGAAACTGTTTCATTGCTATTTTTCTCATTAAAATGGATAAAAAATTTTCTAAACTTCTCAAGTCAACACGTGTCAACTACTACAGCTATGTAATATGGAAAAATATGCACTGCCTAGGATAAAGCTAATAAAAATATGTATAAGCCCTTATGGAGAAAATTATAACATTTACTGCACATATTAAGGAGGACATAGAGACCTCAGTCTCAACACTGGAAGAATTAAGAGCACAGAGAAACATTCTTCCCAAATCGATGTAGAGACTCATAGTCCCTGAAATACTGCCATGCAAAGTGGGCTACATGTACATGTGGTTGTGGATACTCTGCGTCCACTTGAGGGGTCTGAAGCTTAGCGGGATTGGCTCAGTGACTCCACGCCATAGGGAGTAGAGGCCCCACCCCTAGGGAGGGGGGGACCTACCCCAGAGTGACTCAGGACTTATAGGGTATATAAAGGGGTTGAGGAAGGCTTCTGCACACTCAGCATATTAATATGGCATTACTTTTTATACCTCATGGTTATACTTTAGAGGAGTTGGATTGATGCAGCCACACCACTTCACAGGAGCTCCGATCTTGCTGCCACTTCCTGGGAGGAGCTCCAGTCTTCTCAGTTGGTGAGAAAGGAAGAGAGAGAGAGGCTTGCTAGACACCGCAGCTGCTGCTGCTCCTCTGCTCTTTGTTGTTTTCTCCCCCTATGACCTGCTGCCCTCTGCCATGTGCCATCTGCCTTGGAGCCAGCGGAGTATGAACTGAAATCTCCACAAACTGGGAGCTAAATTAACTTTCCCTTCCTTCATTTTGAGTGTTGGGTCTTTGTCTCAGAAACGAGGGAAAAGTAACTGCGACAATACACAACGGGGCACTACTTAGCAACAAAGAAGGATAAATTTGAATAACTTGTAGGCAAATGGATGGATCTTGAGACCATAATGCTCAGAGAAACAAATCAGATACTAGCTTCAATATTACATGGTTTCTGTAATATGAATAACTCAAAATATAAATAATGTAAAGAATAAAATAAGAAAAGACACGTAAAGGAACAGGGAAGCACTCTGTAGTGATGAGAAGGGATGCAGGAAAGGAGAGAGTGGGAAGGAAGTGCTGGGGAAGGAGGAGCTCAGGTGAACAGATGGCATATGGATATGTATAGAGCCTAGATATGGACATGGAGCTCTGTCAATATCTCTATCTCTACCTCCATGAATCAATCCTCCAAGATGAATGTGATCTCTATGTATCACAGATGCCTACTAATAACGTTTCATATGAACTAGCAAAGTACATAGAACACACAAAATACTTGCAAAGAAGAGTAAGATAAGAGGATTATTCTTCCAGCTACCCAGACCTGTTATAAAGCCCTCAAACAAGTCCACGTGGTACAGCATGGCCCGGAGTCATTACTGAACGACCAACAGAGCAGACTGGAAGGACCACAGCCAGTCTCACCAGCAGTGACCCTTGATTTATGATGGAGATGTAGTTACACATCTGGTCATAAGTGGACTTTCAATTTATAAAATAAGATATACACATGAAAAATAATAAATTTGGACCCTTAAACTCAAAAAACCTCTAGACGAAAGGCAAAGTTATTTTTAGTGTACAAATAGGGAATGCTTTTTCTTTGAGCAGAAAAGAATTCTTAAACCAGATAGAAAAATAAACTGCAGAGAAAAAGGATCTACTCACTCATATCCTTCCCCTAGGGATGAACAACACTGATCGATATTCTAAGTAAGCATGAAGCACCTGGGGTGGGGGCCAAACCTCTTTTGCCACGCCTTCCAGGAAAGTCCTTGTCTGCCCATGTGTGCTGGCTATGGGACTTGTTTCCCCATATAATCAATACTACCCTAGTGACACACTTGTTGTAATCTTATTGGCTCACCACAGTTTTATCCCACCTTGCAAACACCCTGTGATTTGCCATTGGATCAATGTTACTTAAGTGAGTATACTTGTTATCCCATTTATTGATGATGTTCTCTCCACCCCAAACCCATCTCACGCCTTTGCTCAATAAATACCTTTAGGAAAGGGATTGGGGAACAACCCACTTTCCAGGCCCCCTTTTATCCCTCTCAGACAGAAGTGTTGTTGTTTTTTTATCCCAATACATTCTTTCTACTCTTAAAACAACGACAAAAAACGAAAACATTAAAATATATCATTGCATTTAAATTAGGAATTTTTGTTTATGAGTGATACTATCAAAAAGCAAAATAATCACAACAAACTAGGAAATGATATTTGCAATGCAAATAAAAAACTGATTTCAAAGTATAGAAAATACTAACAAAACTAATAAATGAAAAAAAAAAGATGGTGGAGAAATGAGCAAAAGATTTGAAAAGAAATTAAAAAGAAGAAGACTGAATGTGCCAATACGTAAGTGGGAAGGTGCTCAGCCTCCTTAGCTACCAGGGAATGGAGATTTCAAGCTATAATATTATACCATTTTAAATAAACTGGAGAAAACGAAAAATTTGGAGAAATCCTGTATCTGATGATCGTAAGCATAACGAAGTCAAGTATTTTCAGAATGTGTCAAACCAGGAATGCCTTCTCACTGTTGCTGAGGGTTAGGATTGGCTCACATATCCTTTCCTAGGAAATATTGTGCTGCATGCATCTTATGCTCAGAAGTTTCCCTGAGACCTCTCTTAACGCACTCTGTCTATTAATAAGAGGATGTTCATAGCTTGGATGCGCAAATCTGAATCATTTGTGCTCGACAAATGAATGCATATCATGTCACTGTCATAAGTGCAATCCTATGTAGTAATGACTATGAGTGAATGATAGCGACATATAACAACTGGATGAACTAGGGATAGGTTTGTAATTTTGAGCAAAAGAAACTGGCTGCAGAATCAAATATTCAGCATGGTTATATATATGCATGCAAAGTTAATATACTGTTTCAAGCTATAAACTCACATGGCAAAATTGTAGTGATAGATACAGTATAAATTCAGTCCAGTGGTTACTTCCATGGGGGAAAAAGGTAAGGAGATGTCCTGTGCCATGGCAGTTTGCTTCTCTAGAGCTGGGGGTTGGGCAGGCTTCCTGTTCACCATGTCTGTGTTTGAAGGAAATCTGACATTGAAGGTTGAAGGCCCTGAGTCTGTAATACAGTACCATGCGCACTATCTTATACCTGCCGTGACAGTCTAATCCAGTGCTCTACACTGAAAATAGGAAATGAGTGAGAATCAACAGCTTCAGCTCTCTGTGACTGGGGAAGCATCAGGCAAGGGGATGGTCATGCTTTCTCCGTGAGGGGACTTGGGATATGGCAAGGCAGCATGCACACAGCGAGCCGAGCCATCAAGAAAGGGGTCGGGGGAAAGAGGGGAGTACCAGAACATGAGGTCTGGAAGAGGCTAGGAGCAAACCAGAGGAAAGGAAAATGTCAGACCCAGAATGATGGTTCAGCCTGGACTCTCAAGTGTGCTGGAGGCTGAAGCAGGAGGACCCCAAAGCTAAGTCTAAGTAAAAAATTAAAAAAGGGCTGCAGCTGTGATTTATTGTGAAGGTCAAAGACCCTGGCTTCAATCTGCAGCTAAGGAAATTAATTAAAAGAGGAAAATGACAGATTTTGTGAAGTGACAACGTGGCAATCTGAGAACACATATGAGACATAAACTCAGAATTCTCCAAATCTGGAAAGAGATTGAGAGGTTTTTTGAGAAACTCAAAGAAATTAGAGGAGAGGATAGTCAGAAAGTATTATATTTTAATGTCTCAGTTTTATCTCAGGATAGGCATTTTCTAAAAGAACTGAATAGCTGTTACTTGTGTACTTATAATAAATCATAGACACTAATTCACTGAGGATGGAAATTGCATATTCTAGCCTACTAGAGCTTTACACAATGTTAAACAATAAATATCATTTGCATGAACACATAAATAACAACAGCACTCCTATAAAACAATTCCATATGTATCTGGATTTAAATAGAAGGGATGCCATTTTTTAAAAACAAAACGAGGTACATGACTTGTTCCAACATTAAATCTCGCTGCTTTAATCTCTTAATACCATGAAGTGCCCTAAATTTAACAGAATAGCTACAGTAGGTCAAATATATGCGTGGACAAGGAGAGCTATGCAAGAATTAGAGTCTAGGCATTTATAAAGGGACAAGATCAAGGGTGATTATATAGAGAGACATCACCTACACACACAGGAAATCTAGAAATAAACACTCTGTTGTTTTCATGCATGTATATGTACACACACACACACACACACACACACACACACACTTTTGGATATATACCAAACCAAAGCTAAGTCTTTTCTAGCTCAGCAGTGTCACTAGTATCCAATCCCCAGGAAGTCACTCTCTCTGAGTGCTCCTTGCTAAAATGCAGAAATTCTGCAAATTACTTCTGTAATGGGCAATGGAGAGGAAAAACTGGATGAAATTCAACATAGGAAAAGCCAATTTGAGTTTATAAAATGTTTTCTAATGGCGGAGTCTATTAAGTCTTAGTGGCTGCTCAGCAGGAAGATGTAAAGACTGTCTAAGGAAGGACTTTCAAAACTCCATAAAAAACTTGATTTCAACTGTCCATACCCATCGCAGATGAAAGGTGACTGAGAATTTTACTGGGATTATAATGACCATCAAAAACTTAGGTGCTAAAGAAAAAAAAAAAAAACTTCACTATTAGCTGCTGTGTGCTGGAGGGCAAAGGAAAGTCCATTTTCAGAAAATCATGATTTCCATTCTAGAAAAAAATCAGTCTCAAAAAATATGGCTTCCTACAGTAAACCGGCAGAGCCTGGAAGGTAAGCAACCAGAGGCCATGGACGCAACCTGCTGCAGTCAGCGTTCGTCTAGCGGGTCCAAGCGCTGCAGGAAGGTAAATGTGCGCTTGAAGAGCATTTGAGTCTCCGCTGTGAGCGGGCAGCCCAAGTCCTCTGTTGCTGCTGACATTGCCCCTCTTTCTTTCCTAGGTATTTCCAGCAAGAGATGTGTTCATGTGCATGAATAAACATAGTCTAGTTTATAAAAGGAAAAGGAAGGAAGAGGTTATTGTTTGGAGTCCGTAGTGTACCACTCATCAGCCCAGGGCAGTCCTTTGAGACCTCCATTTCTTCACAAAAGCAGAAGATAAAGTTTAAGTGACTTCTTGTGTGTTTAATTTGAAAATACCAACTGCTCTGTTGGTTAGAACAAGGCCTTTTTAGACAAAAAAAAAAAAAAAAAAAAAAAAAAAAAA
>NW_004524676.1:1073487-1098648 GCF_000260255.1 Octodon degus | reverse complement strand
TTCCTGTCATCGCCTGAGTCTCTGTGTCTCACAGAATTTACTACCTCATTTGCTAAATGCCTCTAGAGAATTGGCCCAGTCCATGTCATCCCCTTTAAGCTACCGAAAGTCTTCAGTTATGAGGGCAACGTGGTGAAAGGAGCCTCTTCAGTCTTCTCCCCACTGGAGACTAGCCTGGGATGAATCTCTCAAGTAGCTAAGCACAGCCTCCGTGTATTGGGCGGGTGGGGTGGTGTGGTTGGGGCTATTTGAGTGGAAACAGGTAAATCCTAGCACGAAACAGACCTTTCTGGAGCTCCACGGGCGGAAGTGTTCGCAGCTGTATCTTTACAAACCCAACCGCATTTCCCTCTGTTGTCCCCGTTAGTAATTTGGCACGTGACAGTCACGATGGTCCTGACTCCCGGGAACATTTATCGAGGGAGACAAATCACACTGAATGTGATGTTTGTCAGGACGACTTTGGTCAGCAGCTGGCTGTAAGATCCGGCTCATGAGCACTCGTCGCACGGGGAAAGCTAACACGCCGCCTAAATGACTTGGGCTTAGTTTTAAGAGCTACCTGTTTGCTTGTTTGAATCAGTCCCTTCTCATTTCCAACACTGCAGCTCCAGTCCTTTGCATACCACACCTGCTCTGAAAATGAATCCCGCCGTGCCTCTCCTTTTTGGGCTTTTCTCTTCCAGCTTAGTCTTCACTTTCCAGCAACATGGGTCCATCTGGAGTTCAGTCTGAATGACTCTCTGAGATATCTTCTCGTTACCTGCGTATGAAATCCAAGTTTCCCATGATGACATGAAAGCCTTTCCCGGGGGCTCCTGTGGCCCTTTTCTGCCTCACCGCATGGGTTTTCTTTTTCCACTTTTTATGACACAGCTGTCCGTTTAGATGAGACGATTTGCCATCCCCAGACGCTGCTGCGCTCCTCAGGCCCTCAGCTTGCCCCTGCATTCACTCTGCTCTCAAGTGTCATCCTGTTCAAAGTTCAAGTTCTGTTTGGGTGTCTCCTGCTCTCTCTCTGGGCACCCCGAGGAGTGGCCTCTCGCTTCTCTGCACCCCTGCCGCACTGTGTCATCGTGAACACCGCACAGTGGTGTGATTGCACGAGCCTTCCTGCCGCCTCCTCTGCTCTGCACGCACCTCCTCTGAGGACACTGCCTTGTCTGGTGTCGGCTTCTCCATGCCCAGCATAGAGTCTGAAATAGCCCAGTGCTCAGAAAGTATTTATGGTCTTTAGCCCGCTGGAAGGAAAGCATCAGGGTGTCACAGAGAAGCAGAAGGCATTTCCAAATCTTTGGGTCTGAAAGAAAAACTTAGTGTGCTCAACAAGTGAAAAGTTGGGCAGCTGCACACCAACCAAATCCCATATTTTGGGAATGCTGTGATCTTCCTTTGCATGGAGAAAGACTCGGAGCCCACCGGGGCAAGGCTAAATCTTCCACAGCATGAGGATGGTGGTGTGAAACAAGGAAGCGCGATGAGTTTCCACTGGCAATGTGTGTACAAAATTTCAAAGGCAGCAAAACACTCCAGTACAGTATTTACCAAGTATTGTAGTAGATATTGGAGTTGGATAATTTATTTTTAACTTTTAGTAATTTATGTTTATTAGAACACCTGATATTCTGGACGGACTTTTCTGATTCTTCATGTTCCAAATAGTACCAAATCTTTGCCATTGTGCCTCTTAAATGTGTTCTTCAGATTCACTTCTGTGTTTCATTTTCTACTGCTGCTACTTCGCCAAGTCCTGGCTCTACTTTATGACAAAAAGAAAATGTGTACTTTTCATTTTCATTTAGCAATACAATAAAAGTTATTCAGTGGACACACAATGAACACATCCCTGAGAGGAATGAGCAACGACAGGAAATAGGCGCAGCTGAACAGGAGAAAGGGGCTACTTTGACCCCGACGCAGACTTCCGTCTCTTCTGCCCGGAACTCTCAGGGTGCGTGAGAACTGCATACATGTCTTGGGCATGTGTTAGCCACCACACTACATGTGCTCACATACGTGAATATTAAGAGATACATCATTAATGTCACCTTCTTCCATAGATGAGACTTAGTCATTCAAGTACTAAGCAGTGAATCCAATTTGAGCCAGTTTACTGCTGATTCTAAATGAATTTAAATGTAACTGTTCCAATTAGAAGGACTCAGATATTTCATTTATTTGCATTAAACTTTTGGGGGATTGTTTTGTATATTAATGGAAAAGTCATACCTAAAGGATAATAAACAGGGAGTTAGGGAAGTCCTAAAGGAAATTGATTTATGTTGTTGGAATAGGCCTTCAGTAATTTTTGAGTTAAAAAGTCTTCGGGAATCTTTTTTATACAACAGATATAATATCAATCATATATTGATCATCGTGAGTTATTACATTAAGGAAGCCTGTATTTTGTGGTCATTTTATGCATGCAGTCAAGAGTATAATGAAAAGTAGCAGATAGTGACCATAAAAACAATTTCTTTAAAGCAATTTCTTCACATCTGAAGGAAGTCCCTAAGAAAACCTATAGCTTGCTCTGCTTTTGACAAACACAAAGAATAGAATTTGTGTAGGCACAAAATGGCTAGGTTGGCACTTATTGCTTAAATGAATGTCTCCCTGGGAGAATAAGATAGTGAAATGTTACTCATTGGTGAATATTTTGGAATACTCCCATGTGCTGCACCTATACGAGCTAACTCTTTGGAAGTTTGTTTACTTTTCCTATGCCCAATTTTTAATTAATTAATTAATTTTTTGGCAGAGCTGGGGATTGAACTCAGACCCTTGCGCTTGCCAGGGAAGCACTTATTCCACTGAGCCATCTCCCCGGCTCTATGCTCTATTTTATTGCACAAGATTGTATTACTTGAGGCTAGATGATAAACTGCTACACTACAGCAGAAGTGAGGAAGTCTTTATTGGTGTTTAATTCATGTTTATTCTTTTGATCTTTCTCTCTTTTAACCTTTTTCTTTTCAGCACTGGGGGATCAGAGCTAGGCCCTTGTGTGAACTGGGCCATACTGTGGTTCCTTTCCAGCAGATCTTTGAGCATGGCCACTTAGTGAAAGGATAGTTAGACATGTTAAAGGGAAGCTCATTACCGCAGTGGTGGTGAGCCTGTGGCACGTGTGTCACAACAGGCTTCTTGTATCATTTGCCAGCAGTGCACGAGGGTTCAGAGTAATGTATCTCAACCATCAATTTAGGGCTAAGACATGAGTGAAGTCCTAAAATGAAATACAGCATTTTGAATAGATTTACCAAAGAAAATACAACATTAAGGAGAAGTTAAAAGGTGGATTTAGTGGCATTTGCCTTTGTGTAGCTGGGAAGTGTGGAAGCTGACACAGAAAGGTGAACAGTTTGGGCCCTGCCTGGGCAACTTGGCAAGACCCTGCCCCCCACTCCCCAAAAAAGAAGCGTAGGAATATAGTAAAGACCCTGGGGCCAGTCTCCATAAATGAATGGGCCAGGGACATAGTTCTGTGAGAAGGCCCCTTTCTGCCCACTCACAAAAATCAATTGGCAGCATGTTTTAAAAAAAAATTGTGGGCAATCCTAGAAACTAGTTTTAATACGTTGTTTTGGTTTCTTGCGGCAAAAAAGTCTTATTTTCAGTGTTTAAAAAATAGTCCAATCTGGTGAATGCCTAAACTGGTCTAAAAGTTCTCACCTAAGTTTGTGAACCTTGTTTCATTCACTTACTGCCTTTTATTATCTGCTGACCTCACATAAACTTATGTCCAAAAATCACAAAAAATAGATTGCATTACTTGAAAAAAATTGTTTACTTTAAGGTGGACAAAGATGGACTCGTTTGGACACCGTAGCCCCCCAAGTAAGCAGAGAATACAGTGAGGAATGGAAACTCTGATGGCCTGACCACCTGGCTATTGGAAAGAGAGAAGGACTGTGGAGCTCCCTCAGCTTTCACTTTGGTACAAGAGATTTTATTGATTTCTGGGAATATAGGATAGAAAAACATTAAATCCTTATTGCTGAAAGCAGAGGTGTATCTGTGTAGGCAGCCAGTTTTCCTCTCCATTTCTCAACACAATTGTTCACAAGTGCTTAAAGTTTATTTATGATTGTGCTGAAGAGGACTCCTAAGTGAATTGATTTGGCAGGTATCACTGTACAAGTCAAAGGAAGGAAAATGTTCTTTAAGGATCATCAACTTCCTGGCTTCACAAAGACCCGACAGGGCTGGGGAGATAGCTCAGTAGCATAGACGCCTGCCTAGCAAGTGCAAGGTCCTAAGTTCGATCTCCAGTATTGAAAAAATAAAAAAAGACCCGACAGCTGTCAGCGCATCCTCTGGTTATACACAAACATCTCAGAAAGGAACTGCCCACCCCAGTAGCTATGGGGGAGTGTCAGAACCTCTCCTGTAGGATAATTCACAGGCAACTGCACTTTGTAGGATGTATTAACTAGAGTTTGCTTACCAAAGGAAGGTGAAATATTATGTAGCCTGAACATTTATGTGCTCTACAAGACTATGTGCGTCATTACTTGCCAAAGAGGAACTGAAATAAAGAAAAAGTAACAAGAAGCGTCACTAGCTTTGCAATTTCAACATCTCCTTATTAAGAAAGAGAGTAAGTTTTCATTCAGCATCTGGAGCTCACAAGGTGTGCAGGAGGTTCTTTAACCTTCATGGGCTTCATTTTCCTGTCAAGCAACTCAGCTGTGCTTCTCTAATCTGCAGTCTTCTTAGGACTTGTGTTTTACTAGGTCAAAGTTCTCTTTATTTGAATCTTCATCTGTTTAAACACCATTTCATTGTTCTCTCTGCACAATGTGTTCCTCCATTTTTATCTTACAGTTCAATCTGCACTATCCTTTATTATGCCCTGACTGCTGGTAATCCTTTTATGTTTGAAAGGAGAGCTCCATTGGTTTCATGGTTCTCCTTTTAAGAGTACATGCTTTCTTTTCTTTTCAAACAAGCTTTCTAAATCACATTCCTCTTTGGACACTGCTTCCTATAGAATCCTTCACTGTCTCTTGGGCTGAATCTACAGCTTGAAAAAACTCTGATCTTCCCAGGAAAGGAAAGAGAACAAACGGTTTTAATGTGTTTTGCAGAACAAGGGAAAAACATTTCAGATTTAGCTAACATTTCACTACTGTAAAACAAATAGAAATGTGAAAAGGGAATATTTTACCCTATTTGAGGGTGAAAACAATAAAATGAAAGCAGGGGCAAAAAGGCATTTGAGCGACTGGTCAATTTTAACTGTGGTTGGTGAACATTTCTGCCATACAGCTCTAATTTACAATTCAGTTGGGTTTCCAAAATAGTAGCTTCTATAATAACTTGCATGAAGACCAAATACAATGCATTGTCCTAAGTGCCCTTTTCAAAGTAATGAAATATGGTCACTTAAAATCTGATCATCTGGGGAATTGTCATTCCTCTGTTCAACAAAAGTCATTATCAGCTTTGTGCCATTCATCTTGACATTTCCTAATCTACTCCACTTAGGGTGACTAGGCATAGATTACTTGTTGCTGTACTTCAAAATATTACTGTCCAGTGCTTCATCTGTAAACATAATTATTATTTTTGACATCTTTGTCTAACGTTAAAATGGACTCAAAGATTTGTTTACTCCACCACCACATTCCAAGCCCCCTACTAGCTGATAAAGATGCGGAGTCAAGGGCTTGTGAATGGATGAGCACAGGCATCAGATTTTTGACATGCTTACTAGAATAGTAAATAACACTCTCTAATTTCAACCAGAACACATTTGCTTGTAGCTTCTCTAATAGTTAGTTTGAAGAACAAAACAACTCTGAAAAAGTATGAGCACCGCTAAGGATTTTCAGCTCTCAGTCCCCTGAAAGAATCATGCCTTGAACTCCGGAGTCCGCGGTACACAGGAGCCTAGTCCTCGCTTTGATGGCTGTCATGTGCCTCGTGTTCGGAAGGGAGCTCAGCACAAGCCAAGGTTCCTGGGTGCAGAACACGGCCAGAGACTTTTGTGATGAGTGGAACTGAGAATGAACAATGATCATGCTGGACGTGGGCAGGAGGGGGCAGAAGCTAGAACCCAAGACTCCTGCTGGTGTGAGGCGCACCTCAGGAGCAATGCACTCGATCCTCACTCCTTTAAGTGAAAACTGTGCAATGGCTTGCGTTTGTCAGACATCTCGGAGTTCAGACAATTTACCTCTTAGCAACTACATTATTATACGCAGAAGTTATAGTTAAATGTTCCCCATAATATAACTCAATTCTGTCCTCATCCTGCCCCCAATTCCACAAATGGATACTCTGGTATGATGCGTCATGTTTAAGCTATGCCTTATAAGGATTTTTGTGTTCATATTACTCCATCCACTGTATGCAAGGTGGGCTCGAGAGACAGGGGATGGGAACAAAGCAGAGAAAAGAAATAAAGGCTATTTCTAAAGGCCGGCCAGATAGCTCAGTGGATTAAAGTGCCTGCTTAGGCAGATGCAGGGTTCAGTTCCCAGCCTGCTGTGCCAGCCCCGCCCCCAGAGTGTGCTGAGAAGGAAATTGAGACTGGGGGTAGTGGCACATGCCTATAATCCGAGCACTTGGGAGGCTGAAAACAGAAGGATCACTCCAAGATAGATCTGTGCAATGAGACCCTGTAGATACTGTACTACATACCTTAAAACAAGAAAAGAAATAAAGGCTATTTCCAGTAAAGAAAAAAAAAAAAAAGGCAACCCAGGGTTTCGTGGCAGCGGGCTGGGGGAGTTGGGAGTAGTTTGGAAGGCAGGAGCACAGCACAGCAAAGCACTCTGGATTAGTGGGAAATGGGCATGGGAAGCCTGGACATGATGAATATTTCTTGGTTTTCCAAAGTGGGATGTTAGGGGATTCTAAAAGTGTAGCTTGGGCTGGGCAGATAGCTCGGTGCTCGAAGTGCCTGGCAAGCGCAAGGACCAGAGTTTGATCCCTGGTACTGCACGCTGTGCTGGCCCCAAAACCGGGTATGTGTCACACGCCTGTAATCCCAGTGCTGGGGAGGCTGCGACGGGAGGGTTGTTGCAATGCTGGACTGTGTAGCGAGACCCTGTATCAAACAAATGAATGAATTTTTAAAAATCCTTAGCAGGCTTAGCTTAAACATGATGCATCTTCCTACATTATCCATTTGTGGGACTGGTAGTGGGATAGCGATAGAACTGAGTTATGGGCGAACAGTTAACTGTTATTTCTGTATTAAATTATAATGCAGTTGCTAAGAGGCAAAATAAAATTTCACACCACATTGGCAAACGAACCGCCAAGCCTACACGTGCCTTCGCTGCAGGTGTGTGAGGGTCCTGCAGTCCTGCCCACTCCTCTCCGACAGAGCACCCGGCAGCACTGCCAGGAGCTAAGCACGGCTGGAAGAGTTTTCAGCAGGGGAGAGACACAGTGACACACACTGCATGGGAGGCGACAGGCAGGGACAGAGCACGAGAGGACTGAGGAGCCTGCTGCCACTGAATAAGGGTGGGGTGGCTCGTCAAGGTGTTTAGGCTGAAGTGAGCCGCTTCCCTGGCCCTCGAGGAAAGGGGCAGGAGGGACTTCCCTGAGCCCTCTGGCCCGGGCCTCCTTCCTAGAAGCCAGGCTTGCCTTAAGCATCAGGGCTGGTCTCTAAATCTCGCAGTCAGGAATCTAGCAGCAGAGCAAATGCTCATGTGTGGTCACTCTTAGAGCTGCCTGGTGAAGGGGCTATACGACGCGGCAGGACAGAAGGGCGGGCGGATGCGGGAAACACGCCTAACCAGGGACTCTTCCTGATTTCATTTGAAATATCTTTACATTTTGGAGCTCTGAGTGTTTTCCGCTTGTCTCGTGGTTTTGCCAGCCTTCTGCTGTGGCCCACTAGCTGCAGACACACCTGATGGAGGAGTGGGTGTGTCCTGAAAATGCACTGCAGTGCTAAGCCTGGTGATGAACTGACGGGGCTGCGCCATTCCAACAGGCTGACCATTTAACCTGAGTGTCTTAAGAGTTGGGTTTTTTAAATATTTCGGTACCTAAAAATTGCACATATTTTGGGGGTGCCATGTAATGGTTCAACACATGCATATATTATATAATGTTTAAATCAAGATGAGCCTGTTCATCTGCTCAAACCTTTATAATTTCTTTGTGGTGAAAGCATTCAAAATCCTTTCTTGCAGCTGTTTGAACACATCCAGTGTTCAGCATTATCTACAGTCTTTCTATTCAGTGCAACAAAATACCAATCTCCTTTGTAGCTGGAGCCTAGTTCCCGCTGTGCAATATGTCCCCATCCTTCCTCCCATCTTATAATTGATCTAAAATAAAAATTTTGGGGCCAGGGAGATAGCTCAGTAGAATAAGCACTTGCCTGGCAAGTGCAAGGCCCTGAGTTCAATCCCCAGTACCACACACACAAAAAAAAAAAGTAAAATAAAAATCATAAGACAATAAAGGAAATAAAGCTGCTGCATATTAATGAGACTACTCTTATATGTTACCCATGGTACTGTTATTTGGAAACAATACTGTTATTAGAAGACAATTTGTCAATACACATTTCTGAAATCTTAATAATTATGTGCACTGATACAACAATTTTCCTGGAATTTATTCTGCAATGCATCCAAAATTCATGCATAAATCTGAAAAAAATGTAACCAAGTGGCAAAATGGTGCTTTTACTTGGAAAGGCAAAGCAGATAGAAAAGGAAAGGCACTCTAAATGCTGCGGCTATGTCAGCTGGCACAGTGGCAGACAATAGTACTTAAGTCATTTATGAGGCACCTCCAAAGCGTAGCCTGGATTTACCATAATACTTGGCTCATAGCACACCATTGATATTGTTCATATCTGTCTGTAGTACACTATATGATATTTTGTTACTTAATACACAGTGGACATCAATGTCTTGAACACATCACTACCACCCAGGACACTGCTGATAGCTTATATTCTTAAAGAGGAAGCACCGTCACCCTGATGAAAAACAGACCACCTTAGAGGACACCAATATTCATGTTGGAGACATAATAATATGGTGGAGAAAATCTAGACAAAGTTTGTTTTTGTGCTTTTCTAACTTAAAAAATTAAATGCTGCATTCAAACAACTGCATTTGTTTTCTATTTCCTACAGATTGTATCCGCCATTTCAAACTACCAGATATGTACGAATTAGCCTGTTCTGTTCTAGTGTTTAACACTAGAGCTAAAGTTAGAGAAAACTGCTGGAGAGATGTGCTGCTTGTTAGACATCGGTACAATATGGTACTGGAGACAGACCAGCGTGTGCCGTGTGAGGGCTTGTGTACTCTTGCTATAAAAACACATGGGTTGATGTGTTAGAAACGTTACATTGCCTGTAAAAAGTCTTTAAGGATTTGCTACACACACGTCTCCCCGTGCTCACAGGAGTTGTCCTGAATGAGGGTCTGCTGACGAGTGGTCTGTACCGCACACTGGTTGTGCTCCTGGCCTTCACATGCACAGGTGCTGAGATGTAAAGCTTGAGTGGCCCGCCCTAGAGAAGGGCTAGCACTGGGGCCTAACTCCTTGTTGGTTTCCTGCCACTAAATTACACTGCCTCAGAAAGCAACAATGGCATTCTGGAATGAAATCTGCTTTATAGCAGAAAAGGCAGCCTTCAGTTCTCAACCCCTCTGCAAACATTTCTTTGAAGGCAGAGAAGTCAGTGGGTAAGTATTATGTGGTATGCAAACATTCACCTTAAACACAACCTTTCACAGACTTCTCTAAGTAATGCAAGGAAATCCTCTGAATGTGTATCGTGAGTATCTTCAAATAAAAATTGAATGTCAGCATTTTGATTTGTGGTAGGAGGGATTTTCACTTTAGGCCTGGATTCTTTGTAAAAGAAATAAACCCAAGGTAACCTTGCTTAATAACTAACTTGGAAGGTTCAATTTGCATTTCATTGTTTTCTTAGGAAATAAGGTTTGCTGTTGTCATAATCAGTGAGCTGAAAGAGTTGCTTCATATTTGTTTTACAAAATTACATGTGCAAATTAATAGCAAAACTAATCTCATGCCTTTCTGTAATAAATCTGAAAGAATTACAATAGCTTTGATGACTGTGTCCAGACGTGGGGCATTTTGTTTCTTCCTTTTCAGTCACCTTGTAAGGAGCACTTTCTCCCATTAAGTCAAATTTCACATCCAGTGAAATAATTCAATTAGTAAACATGCTCATTCAAATTAAGAAATTCAGAATCACTGCTGCATAGCATATTGGATTACATACTAGCCTTGATTAAAGACTAACAAATATAAAAATTAAGACAGTAATACGATATACTGTCCAGTTAAGGTATTTTTTCATGTAAAAGAAGTTCTACTTATAATTACATTAAAACACAAGCCAGGACTGTTTAGGCCAAACCAGCATGCATGGTTATCCTAACAGAACCAAGCCCTGGCCATTTTTTTCTTATATAAACGAGAATACCTCTTTATGAAGCTTTATCAGCTTATAAGTTTGGAGTGAAACATACATATCTTCCTTGCCAAATTGATAACTCCCAAATCTCAATTTTTTTTCTTTCATAGCAAGGCACATGTAAATGCTTAAGTCTGTTTACTCTAATTACTAGGTTAGTGGAGGTATTGTGGAAAAAACAAAGGCTTTCCCATTTTTATCTCAAATTACCACTATTCCCCATCAGCTTTCTTCTCCTTTTCCTAGTTTAACACTTTACAGTTCTTTTCAGGATACTTGTGAAAGCATCAGTCAGTAGTGCATTGACCATCACAGCAACGCTGCTGAATACCCACTGTGTGCCGGCCAATGTACTGGGTTCCCCTGGTGAGGTCAAGTAGGTTATTTATTTATTTATTTATTTATACATACAGGGTATTGCTACACAGTTCCAACTCTAGTGGTCCTCTCGTTTCAGCCTCCCCAGTGCTGGGATTACAGGCATGATCCACCACGGCTGGATTTGGTGGTGAGCACAGCATGCAGTACCAGGGATCAGACCCCGCTCCTTTAGCTTGCCATGCAGGTTCTTAGACTGCCAAGCTATCTCTCCAGCCTGAGGAAAGATATTTAGAAGCGGTCACTTCCCTTAAGAGGGGCAATCTATATAGAGAGAAATACAAGTTCAAAAATGGTGTAATCTGGGGGCATAATCTGAAGATCAAGCCATGGAGTCAGACCTCAAGGTGCCCAGAAAGGCAGAGTGATTAAGGGCACAAAGCAGCCCCAATGCCAGGCAAAGGAGTCTGGAGTTCACTCAAGGCTCAGACTCTAGAAGGTGACCGAGAGGGGGAGAGCTGCCGCAATGGGAAGTGCACCCAGGCAGTGAGAAGGGATGACCTCAGAGACACAGGGGCCAAGGCTCCACCACACGCCAGCCACACCTCCCTGGACCTCGCCCAGAGTTAGGGCACTGTTGAAAGGAGAGGTGGCTGTGACAGGAAGGAGAAAGGTGTCACAGAATGCCGGAAGCGTAGAACAACTAACTCTTGGGTTTGTCTCCTCTGCAGAACGACCTCATTGAGAAAACTGTTATTAACAGGCCTTTCCACAAACCAAGTCCACACAGACAGAATCTCTTCTTTAATGTTCAAGTCATAAAAATATTCACGCTTCATCTAGTTCAGTTTTCCATTCGGTACATTTCCCCAAAGAATGACACTTATTAAGGTGTTTCTTTTTAAATGGATGATTTTATTGCCCCAGTAGTGAGTGGTTTAAAATTATTTTAGATATTTTATTAATAATCACAAAATGTGACGAACAATCAGAAGGAAAGAGACTGGTGAAAGTCAAAGCTTCTATGAACTAAAATTTCCTGAATATTATACCTTTCCCTATTGCACACACTATTTTGCCTACTATCAACCACAGTCATACGTAACATACAAACTCATCATCAATTAGGTTTCATACCCAAACCTGTTCCTTTCACCCTTGTTTTCCTAACCCTTTGCTAGGCTAGCCCCTGTGAACCTCAGAGCTCATCCATAAGCACGGACTGCACGGGCCCCCAGGTCCCTGTTTATTTTAGTGTTTCCCACATATGCTGTGTGACCCTTTGAGGAAGGCGCAGGAAGGGTGAATTAGGGAGCATAGCAATTTTGTACGAAGTATGAGATTCTATGATTTTATACAGTGATGGCTGCTAAACTTTCATCTATGGAGACCAATAGCTGTGTAACTTATTACTTACTACCCTCTGCCATTTGGGGCTCCATCTTTAGTACAAGTTCACACAATTAAAAATGGAACTGGTACTGAGATCTTTAACTCAAAGAACCCCTGCAGGAAAATGAGGGGCATTTACTGTGCCCCATGGTGGCCCTAAGTTCTTCTCCAATTTCCTTGTACAGCCAGAGGGAAGGGACACAACTGGTCCAGATGGCAGCTGTGGAAATTGTCATTTACCCCTTCATTGAATATGTTGAGCACCCACTCCAAAAAGGGTGATGTGGTACATCGATAAGCAGGGAAGTGTGTGCCCCCTCAGAGCCATGAAAGAGTAAGATCCCTGTGACCCTACACATGCATACTAGGGAGCTTTTTTCTCTGTGCTGCCTTCATGATTCATCATGAAGTTGTCCAAAAATAAATGACTGGACTCATCTTGGTTTTTTAATGTGTTTAGTGAAACTCCAAGTCATAATTGTCTTTTCTTGAACTGAGTAAGAAAGAAATTATATACTTTATTTATTTTTAATGTATTTAGTACAGGGTCTACAGGGTCTCACCACATAGATTGGACTCATAGTGATTCTCCTGTTTTTAGCCTCCCAAGTGCTGGGATTACAGGTGTGCGCCACTACGACCTGTCTTAACCGCTATCTCAGCACACCCACAGGTAGGGCCGGCATGGCACACCAGGGATCGAACCCCAGATGCTGTGCTCTGCCTAAGCAGGTGCTTTAGTCCACTGAGCTATCTGGCTGGCCCTAGGAATTATATACTTTAATTCTCACTAATGTCCTGGGTATATTCGTAGAGAGTCAGCTTCAGGAAATATATTTTGCAAAATAGCAACAGCACAAGGGTTGGTTTATACTCTGCATAAGCCCTGCCAAGAGGAGGCTCATTGATATTCTGCCAAATGCGCATTCTTAGTTACTATCACTGGCCCCAGCGCTTGGCTTTCGGTTACCGTGTGTATGGATTCTGGCATACACTTGTCCGTCCTTGCCACCTTGAGCACCAGTGCCAACAAAACGCAAAACTCCTTTGGTTTTACTTTTATGATAATACATACATGAAAGGTACGTACTTGAGACACTTTCATATAGGACTTCAGACTGAAAAGGGGGACGTACAAATGATTCCAAGAAGCGTATCTGATGAAAGCTTGAAAGTTCAGAATGCTGCTTAAATTATATCCTGGTCTTGACTAACGTGGTGTTCATACTACTAAAATTTTGCAGTCCCTGGCTTCTACCACTTCCATCAGCACTGACTTCTGAGAGTTTGAGCCCATGACGAATGCTGCAAAGAGATTCTGCCTTCTCCTTGCACTCAGGCAGTGGCAGACACGTCTTTATTAGAGGTAGGTGAAAGAGCTCTATATTTCTCAAAGCCTTTCTCTTTAAATTATTTCTGGTGCAGCTTGAATTTGAGCTCTGCTTCTGACTTGCTAAGGGCTATTTATGATTTATTTCAACCTTTAGCTGGCTCTAGGAAAAAAAAAATGAACAAAGTTGAAAATAAAGAAGAAAAGCTTAATGTTTGCTGCTATCCAATGGCGGCGAGCACCCTGACTCTTAGGATGGGTGCATTGTTTAAAGTTTGATACTTTCAATTTTTTCTTTGAAAAATAAAATTAAATCCATTCATCATTTTTAATTAGAGAACAAGTTCTGTCATTTTTTAAAGAGAATAAATTTCCAGCTGTGAGTCTTTTAATGCAGACTGGTCCTCTGAGATTTTTTGTAGCACTTTGGGGAAATTGTAAGCCCAGTCAAATATTTTTCTTAGGAAAAGTGGCAATAGGTCATGGTGAGATATGGGTGTCATTAAAATTTCATAGAGGTCCGTAACACACCAGTGTCACCATTACGTTGACACATGGATGCTAATATTTCTCAACAGAACTTTGCTGTCCATCACGGCTCTAAGGGAGTAGTTACCCTATTGATATAATAATCTGCATATCGAAATATCTCTAAATACATATTCACAAGACAGTCAGATTTGTTTTGGTCTATCAGGTCAGTAATCCACACCCTAACTGTCCGTAAATATGTATTCACAAGATAAGCGGATCAGCTGTGGATCACTGAGTCAGGCATAAGCAGGTCTTTAAAAAGGTGCCTATGTGGTTGCAGGATTCACATTTTAGCAAGTCCAGAAATGCAGTTGGTAGACACTGAGTTATCTTCTAACGAGTGCATTGCAATGACAGTTGCAGGGAGTGCTAGGAGTTATGTTTCACTCTGCTCTGTGATATTTTGCTTCCGAAAAGTCAGAACAATCACCATAGTGTGAGCTGTCTTCCAGCCATGAGGTGAGAAATGGAAACGGTTCAGGAGGAGTCCCTGGGCTGGGGCTGGATGCTGTCCTTCCAGCCTGTCTTAGCCCATCCCTGGCCACTGCCCAGGTTGGAGCCTCTTCCTCCTCCTTGGACCTTGGCTCCCTGTGACAGCCCTTGCTGCCCTGTTGTCCAGCTTGTCCCAGAAGCAGGGTGAACCTGAAGGACGTCAGGATGCGGCCCTTCTCTGCGCTGGCAGCTCTCCATGCTGAGGCCCTTCTGCGCAGGCCCTTCCCACCCTGGCCAGGCCTGCTGCTGGGGCACGCTGTCCTCTCCTCCTCACTGCTTGTGCGTCCTGCTGCTCTTCGGCTCCTCTCTGCTGCTCTCTTTTCTCCCTGGAAGGACTCTTCTGCATGAGTCCACCTCTCACTTGCCTCACCTTTCCCCTGAGAGAAGACACCTTTGACCGCCATTTGTAAGACCTGCCCCAGCGTGTCCCACACCATCAATCTCGCTTCTCCACTGCTCACTCTTGCTGGCCTCTTTTTGCACTTACCACCATTGACTCCAGTAGAACTTTAATTGTTCATCGTGTATTTCTTTCCCCCAGAAGTTGCACTCCTTGGGGCAAAAGTTTATCAAGCCACTCAGTACTTTAGTGGTGTAATGAATGAAAGCTGATGAGAAGAGTCATCTCTCCACCTTGACTACTCACTTGGTGTGTGTGTTTATGCTTGGCTAGAGGCAGAAGAAGAATCTCTTCCTAAGCAGACGCTGTCTCTGGCTACTAAGTCTTGGTTTTAGGTAATGTGCTGTAAGGGACAGAAAGCTGTCCAGGTACTCATCTCTGCCACCCTAGGACTAGAGGGTTATAATAAAGTTTCCACCATGGCAGCCCATCTTAGCTAGTCCAGAAACTCTCCATCAGCCTGCTTCTTCTCCACACAATGCAAATTTTGTGCAATAAAAAGACACAATTAGTGTTTGTAGATCAACCCACTTACAGCGGCGTCTCCAGCCGTCTGGTGATGGCAAAGGAACCAACCAGATTTTGTAACTGCCTGCATGTGAGGAAACTACAACAAACGGATCATGCATGGGTTGGCTCTTTACTGGCCCTTCAATTTGGTAGATCACGCTCAGAGCTTTCCCTCACATCTGCACACCCTACCTTTAACCACTCTGATGCTCTGATAGGCATTGTTTTAGGATGCAGAACTGTCAGAGTGAGTCCTTCCTTATGTACATTTCTATAGGAATGTTCTTTATTTCAATCACTCAGAAAGGTGCCTTTGGCAACAAAACTCACAGCTGACAGCAAATTAATGACTGTGATGCTATGATTAGCTGAGATTATAGCCTCAGAGAGCTTGTCTCTGCATTTACACCTCCATCATCTGAATTTTGGCATCTACTAAGGATTGACATTGGTCAAAACAGGATTGGTGCAATTACAGTAAACTGTACAGAATTATAAGGTGATCTGCATGTATTATAATATTTTGTTGCTCTGCTGGGTATTGAAAGGATTTTTCCTGTTAACCTGCTGAGCCTTAACAAGTCCCTTCCCTAGGAACGTGGACTTATTCAAATAAAGCATTAGGGCACGAACTAAAGGAAAAGCTAGAGTGAGCTCGATAATTCTGTTCCCCAGATCCAAACTGTTCATTAACTGAAACTAAAAACAGTTTACTCCTGAATAATCTGGATAAGTGACTTAATTGATGTTGCATGAAGAGATAAAATTGAATGGATATTCCAGCACATGCCAGTACTTGAGTAGATTTAGAACTTTTCAATCAACTTAATGAGGAAAGGGAGTTAAAACACGAACCCAAATGATAATAATGATAAAACCATCTACTCAGATACGAGGCATCCCTACAAGCTCCTTTCACATTCTGGTGACCAGAAATAGTGATTTCTATAACCGCCAGCAATGACTTTTGCTGGGGGAAGATTTTAAATAAATGTCTATTTGCTTTCGGTGTGCTTCATTGAATTGGCCTTATTTGATTTCAGATCCTCCTAAGGGAAGCCGTTGCAGGATTTCCCGGTTGTAAGTAGAAAAGAACGCTTTGCTGAACTTGTAAGTCGCCATCGGAGGCATTAAAAGGGCAGGTAATCACGGGCTGGCTGGCTGTTTACCGACGCCTCCTGCTTCCTCCATCTATTTTATTTCCAAATGTCAGAGTAGGATGAAACCTTTCAAAGATCTGTAGACTGTGCAAGGTGGGGAGATATTAGGATAAATCCTTTAACTTTTGTGAGAGCTTTTGAATAATTAGATGGGCTCTTTGAAATGTTGCACGGTCCCCTGTGAACTCTAGAATTATATCCTGTCATAGCTAAACAGTTTTACAATGAAGGGAAGGAGGTCATCTCGATGTCTAACATCTCCATGAAACTGCACATGAGGTTACCTTCCCAAGTCACATACGGAATCTGACCAATATAACTCAATGTGATAAAATGCACTTTATCAATTAAAATCACAGTACTGTGCAATGAATGAAAAATAACAAACATAATCTTACTTTTAAAAATAAGTTCCTGTCCAAACTCAGCCTACAAACTGGCATATATTAAAAACAAGAAAAATATGGCCCCTGAAAAATAATCTATCCAAAGCAGCAAAAATGTGAACAAATTATTCTCAAGCTTATAAAAATATTTTCCAGTTCACTTAAAATAGTGGAGACAAATAGCTAAAACAAATACTATACAAAAGGTCCTTTCCAGACAGACAAGAGACAAGGTATTTCTTTCAGTAACAAATTGGCTCCTTTGTTATGCAAAACTCCCCAAGCCAGGAGGCTCTGGGGAAGGCATCTTACCTCATATTCGAAGTCCTCTGTTCTGTCTGCATCTGCAGGCAGGCTGGAAAGGTACTCATTGTCTTCATAAAGTTCGTGCTCCCCCGGATGAAGAGAATGGCAACTGTAGGGAACCAGAAAGCAACATGATAGGAATGGCTCTAAAGCATTGTTTTCCAAGATTAAAACTGATTTTATAATTTCCCTCTAGTTTTCTCTGCTCTGGAAGAAGTGATCTAAAGTCTCTAGGCCTTAAATAGACAAAAGAGTTAAGAAAGAACAAATTGCTTCTCTCTCTTCTCCATGAAGTCCACCAATTTGCTCTTTCTGGGAAAATACTGAGAGGAAGGGCCATGGTCCGAGTTGCATTCTGGGAAGGACTGATGTAAAGTCTTTGATAGTCTGAGTCCATTGGTACCCTCTGGCCTCTTCTATTCCCTGGAATAGGTGGCATTTGACACTGCAGTCTTCCAGAGGGACCTGTTTTGGAGCAAAGTACAACCAGTTCCAAAACTCACCACCCAATCAGTTTTGAAACATCAGTTCCTGAGACCCATACTTTTCAAACTGTGAAGTATATGCACATTATCCCCTGCTTCATTCCTTAAGATCCCTTCAGGCCAGCGAGATAGCTCAGTGGACTAAGTGCCTACTCTGGCAAGCGCAGG
Source organism: Octodon degus (assembly GCF_000260255.1). Classification (NCBI taxonomy): domain Eukaryota; kingdom Metazoa; phylum Chordata; class Mammalia; order Rodentia; family Octodontidae; genus Octodon; species Octodon degus. The sequence continues at coordinate 1,080,726 of NW_004524676.1, read as the reverse complement.
AACCAGGGTCTCTCATGCCTTGCCACCTGCCCTTGGGGCCTACTGAAACAGCTACTGAGACCAGGCAAGGTGGTGCAAGCCTGTAATCCCATCACTGGCGAGGCTAAAAACAGGAGGATCATTACTAGTCAGAGCTGGGTAGTAAGACCCTGTACCAAATACATAAATGAAAAGAAAAATCCCTTTACCCATTTTGCTCACAATTCTTACTTCCCCTCTTTAATTCAGGATATGAAGGGTCAGGGAGATAGCTCAGCAGCATAAATACCTGCCTATCAAGCACAAGGTCTTGAGTTTGATCCCTGGTACCGAAGGGGGGGGGGAACTTGTTTAATTCAGGATATGTAGATGCAGTAGAACCAGCACTGGAAACTCCTACAGGCTGCAAAAATTCCAGGAAATTCCCAGTGATAGAATACACTAAGCAAAGCAAGGGAGGGGAAACTGGGTATGGATTTCAGCCATACTTTAACTTTTAGGAAATATGTAAAATAACTTAAGTGATCTTTGGATCAGTACATATAATATAGGAAAGGTAAGCATAGTTTAACAACAGTAAAAGACATAATCCCATATCTATAAAAGTTAGTGAAAAATCCTAAGTACAAATAAAGAAGTTGGTGGCAGGCATGTCCATAAGCCATATCACTGTGGAGGTTATTAAAAACTGGAGTTTCTCGTTCTCTTACTGGAGAGAGAGAGAGAGAGAGAGAGGGAGAGAGACAGACAGACAGACAGACAGACACAGAGAGAGAGACAGAGAGAGACAGAGAGACAGACACAGAGAGAGACAGAGATGGAGAGAGACAGAGACAGAAAGACAAATAGACAGAGACAGATAGACACAGACAGACAAACAGAGACAGAGACAGAGACAGAGACAGAGACACAGACAGATAGATGGACAGACAGAATGGCTGACTACAGTCTGTGGCTGTTGGTTTTAGGTAAGGTTAAGCAATGTGAGCCAAAATGTCAAAAGCAGGAGAGGCAGCATCAGGCTAGCTGGTCTACCAGGTCCACCCTCCTTCTGGGATCGAGTTTGACTCTGCAAAAAGAGCCAGGCCAGGGGCACACCAGTGCTCACTCTTTAGGGGCAGTTGACATGTTTCACTTGTCGTTGGTCAGCAAGAAGGGAGCTATGCTCTAAGGAACTCCATACCCACTTGAAAAACACTGACTGAGAGCCACACAGATGCCAGTCTGTACGCCACATACTGGAAATATGTGGATGTTCTTGCCCCTTATTCACTGGGGAAAGAACGACAGTGGCAATGTTAGGATGGTGCAGTAATTCAAAGGGAAATCAGGAAGCTGGGAGTGCAAAGGGTGGGCCTGGCCAACTACAGCCGCAGGTCATTTTCTGGAGCTTTGGGACTCATAAGAAAGCAGCCCAGCGGTGGGTCGCGCCTCTCGGCTTCAAGGCCACCCCCATCACTTTCTTGCTATGGGATTCTGGCCAAGTTACTTAGCACGTGTCTCCTCACCTGTGACACGAGGATGGTAGGAACACAGCGTGCTTCCTCTCCAGGGAGTTGTGAGGAGTAAATGAGGCAATTAATGTAAAACACATGGAATATTACCTGAACCGCGCTAAGGTACCAACACAGGATCATTTAGGCAAGTATTCACTGGGTGGGTGCTAAGTGAAGTGTACTAATGAAGACTATGCATTGGTTTGTGTGCTGTTGCTTAGCTCCCTTCCCACGAACTCCAGGAGGCAGAGGCTTTATTCTCACTCGCAGTCTTACGCCCAGCACCTAGCTCTCCTGTCAACACAAAAGGCTCTTCCGTGTGTAAGGAACAAATAATCCAGCTAACAGGTATGCAACCAGTGCCTCTACCTTCCTGGAAGTTGAAGTCTCAGAAGCTGGTTTTCAAACCTGGCTACACTTTAGAATTGCCTAAGGAGGTTGCCGAAAACTCTGTCGCCTTGACCCCTTGGCCAACATTCCTATTAACTGGCCCAAGGCAGGATGCAGGAACTGCCAGGGCTTTTCAGGGTTCCATGTGATGCTCTTGCACACCTGCGACCCGATAAACGGAATTACAGAGGCCCCCAAAAGGCAAGGAAGTGGCATGATCATTTCTGTTTTATGCAGAATGGCTTTGAGAAGACAATGAAAATGAGATCAAAAGATACTGCTGCTCTTAGAAACCAAATTCTCAGTAGTGTTTGACTGTTTACTTAAAAATCTCATAGAACAAAACAAACCAGGCAAAATATACTTCCCAAACTGTGCAAACAAGATTACTTGAAGTAAAATAGAACTGCTTTCACACTAGGTAAAAACAGCAGCAAATATTGCTTTAATTGTTCCTTATTTTATAGCATTCAATTTACTCTCTGACAGCCCGGGCCATTTGTTTATATCTCAATATATTGGGTAATTGGTTTCTTTGGAGAATTGTACCTTTATTGAATTAATTTCCTAGTTTCTCTTTTAAAGAAGGGAAAAGCAAGGGAGAGAGAGAAAGGTGACCCACAGAGGAGAACACGGTGCCAACTTGTCACATCTACCTGAGTTTTAATAAGGGCTTGGCAGCCTTGGTGCCAAAATCGATCTCCCTGACCAGCTCTCATAAGCAGCCCAGGGCCAACAAGGTCTGGGACAGGAGGACAAGCTAATCAGAGCCAGTTTTCTGCTGCTTCTCAGCAGGTGTGATTCTGGTGGTGAAGCAGCCTCGTGGGCCCAGGAGCGTGCGGGCAGTGAGGCCAGAGGGCTAATTGGGCCAAATCTCCTTGGAGAGGTTCTGCAAGCAGCGCGAGAGCCCTTGTCCCTAATTGCTCACGTGCTAGGGAGACTCGTTCTTTCCAACACCTACTCTAAAGGGAGAACGATGACAAAGAGGGTGTCGGGGCAAATGACAGAGAAATACCTGTCTGAGAGCAGAAGTGGACAGATGTCCGGCACGGGCGGCGTGGGCGGCCGGAGCTTGGCCAGGGCCATGATGTGCTCGAAGGTGATGTCCGTCTGCGTGCTGGCGTTCCTGAGCTGCACGTCCGGTACCGTCCCATAGGAGGCCCTGCGGAGCGGCGTCCGCCTCAACACCTGCACCACGATGGGCTCCTTGGCGTTCCGAAAAGCCTCCACTGCCTCCTCATGGGTGGCCTTGGAGAGATCCTTCCCGTTCACCTGCGGAAGGAGGAGGACATTGCTGGTCTCAGAGGGAAGCACGGGGAGGCCGTGGTGACAGATTATACAGAGCTGCAGAGGGAATATTTCAACCGGCTCAGATAAGACTTCGGTGAAGGAATATTTAACCCTGACATTTATTGAACTCTTTGCCAACATGAGGAAGGGAAAGAGATTAGAAAAACAATTACTTTTGTATCTTTATGAACTACCTGGAGTCGATTAACAAAACACCATCAGAATTACTGCTAATTCAAATTTGAGCTCGAAGTTTAAATGGCACGTCAGCAACAGAAGATGACCACCAAGCTCTTCAGATGGGTAGAAATGTCAAGTATGTCTCCTCCTCTGCCCCAGTACTGGGACTCGAACCCAAGGCCATCACACTGAGCTATCTTGCTCGTACTGTTTGTAATCTTTGAGATAGGGTCTCACTAAATTGCTCAGTCTTGACTCCAACCTGTGATTCTCTTGCCTCAGCCCCCTAGAACACTGAGATGACAGGCATGCCCGGCTCAAGCATATCCTTTTTAAAAGTGAGCGCCTAATATCTTGGTGATATTTTAAATATTTTATCTTAGTCTTCCTTGCCTGAAGTTCTACTTTGAAACCATAGTGTCAGATTTCCTTTGCGTTCATCAGCCTTTCCTGCAAGGCTGTGTGATGGTTCACACGTGCTGCGGCCTATTTTGTCTCAGTCGCAATGTGCTGCGTGGGCCGGCTGTGTCAGCTGGTTAGACGTGCAGGACCCCTGGCCCTGACTCCGAGTTTCTGAGTCAGAACTGTCCTTCTAACAAGCTCCCAGCTGACACATGGCACCCCAAGCCAGCCCTGTTCCTAGCACCTCTGACAGCCTGGAGTCTCTGGATCCTTCGCTGTTTCAATTCATCCCAAGGCATGACTCTCCCAGGTAGCTCAGCACACTACTGGGAAAAGGGGGAAGTTTGCCTCTGTCCTCGGCATTTAGGAGAGGGAAACACATTATTCCTTTGAGGGGACCCTCCCACACGTGTGTGCTAAGGGCCAGGAATGTTTCCCGTCCTGTGCAGCAACCAAAGCAGTGGCACACTTTTTTTTTTTTTTTCTTTTTCTTAGGGACAACAAAGATGGCTATCAAATAGTCATTAATTCATTCCATTAAAATAGATCTGGATAACTCAAACTTCAGTGAAAGTTGTGCTTTAGTAAAGAACTAGAGAATCCTGAAATAGTTTTATGACTCCCACCCTAAATGAGTTAAGAGTGTTGGCTTTTGCAAATATGAAGATATAATTGGTAGCACAATGCCATGCCCTACACTCTGGAAATTATGCCACTCGGGGACAGCTAACTGTACTACCCACTCCGTGGTGAAGCACTGGTAGCTGCTATGCACTAGCAAGCCCATAAGATATCCCTGGTGCCTCAAAAGAGGGGAAGGAAATCACTGAGTTGCAGTCGAAGAACAATTGCTGACATTCACATGAGCACATTCTCTACCCCTGAGTAGATAAAGAGTCTGTGCGTGCTCAGCACAAGCGGGGGGCATCTTGGGGTAAATGACACAATGCCAGGTGGAAATCGGCACTTCATGTGGAGACAGGTTTAATGAAGCAGAGGAGCTAATTTACTCAACGGCCCCTGAAAGAGTTAATGTGCCTTCAAAAGATGAGCAATTAAATTTCCACAACTATAAAATATGTCCCAGTTCAGGTCCTGAATCACTCGTGAGACGCTTGCATTGGACATCTGAACTCTGTGCTTTTGCTCTTTGATTATTATCTTCATGGGCTAAATTTGAAAAGTTGCCACTGAATTTTCATAGACATGATCTTGGTGTATTTGCTTGGGCATATGGGATACGTGAACCTGTGATACCTATGGACATCCTTATTTTGGAGCTCCTGCTAGATGACAGATAGCTGTGCTGCTGCAGGCTTCCCTGAAGGTACAGTCACCAAAGGATACAACAGAGCCTAGAACGGAAAAGCACAACCTACATCTAGCTCTTGCTGGGGAAGCTGTCCTCTTCCCCACTGTTCCTGATGACTATCAGTATTTGCAAATTCCCGATCACTGGAGATGGTCAAGTGTAGGCAAGATTACTAAGAATCTATACAATAGGTAAGACATGTCCTTTGTCCCAGTCTTTACTCAATAATGTCCCTCCAAGTTAATGAAGATCCACTCTTGAAGATTCACATTGCCCTTCTCTGTCTGCAAAGAAAAAGTCATAAGCTATTACCATCCATTTAACATCTGTTGGAGCTGTGTCAGTGTGTACCCTGTTCCCACAGGGACCACTTTCAACAGTGGCAGTGTGAAATAAATAAATGCTGCTGGTGTTGAGGAAACCTTTAACTATGCAAGAAGGTAAAGGGAAATCTCACGGCCAGGACTTCTTCCAGTCACTCTTGCTGCTGCTGCTTCATACACTGTGTCAATAAGTACTAGACGCCACTAACCTATTTTTCCCAGGGGCTGAATATCTTGTCTATGTGTTAATCTAATCTTGGGGTTCAGGATACTTATTTATTTAGTGACCTTCAAAGCAAAAATAGATTTTTAAAAAGTGAGTTTTTTTTTTTTTAAACAAATAATGATTTCTTTTGTGTTCCCATATGGTAAGATTGTTTTTGACCAGTCTGGACTATATGATAATTTCTGCAGAAACAAAAATTATTGAAGAGTAATTTAGGTGGTGAGTCATTAGGTTTTATTGCAATGTGTAGCATATGCAGACAATATTAGCATTTATCCAGTAAGATCAATAGCTGTTGATTCTATGGGCAGGACATCTATTTACTTACAATGATAGCATTTATATGCAAATTTCAGTCTTTGCTCCATGAGAGTCCATATAAACTTGTAAAAGGACAGTCACTGTAATCTCAAACATCTTACTTCTCTATTGGGGGATGCTCTTTTCTCCCAGTCACTGTGCAGCTGACCTCTATTTTCATAAGCTATTTAATATCTCTCAAAGTAAAGAAGTCTGTGACCTTTAAAGGCTCCACAAGTCCACATGATCGCTCAGAAAATGTAAGCACTGTTAATACTAAACACTCTTTCTTTCACTTCGCTTGAAGTTCATCAACCTAGTGTTACCCTAGCAAAAGGTCACCATTTATAAATTATGCCTTTCACAACAGAAGAAAGAACAGATTAATTAAGATTTTCTGGCAGTTGCTTTGTTCTGCTATTTTTCAGTCATGGCTATGAAAAAAAAATAATATTAGAAGTCTATCTAAATGAAACCCTATAGGGAAATTCTGTAGTGAGTCAACAAAAAATTAGTTAGCAAGAGTTCCATATTGTTTCTGGTTTCTAAACTAACAGTAAGAGGTTTGGTATTTCATGGTTCCATAGCCATATAATTCTACTTACCTCTACATTTTCTCCTTTCCTCATACCCCTCTCTCTCAAACTTAGATTTAGTTTAGCATATAATTTTTGCTTGTTTTATGAAAGACTGGCAGTAGAGAAGACTTCTGTTAAGAGTGTCCACTTACTTACTGGTGTAGACTCAACCTTTCTTGGCCAGGAGAAGATGGGAGTGTTTTTGTTAGAGGAGAATAAAGAAGTTGGTTTTCGTGACAAAAATAATGGTAAGTATGGTTGGCAGCAAATTTGATGGAAACAGGTGATATAAAATACCCACATGTTATGGATTTAGGGTTAGGGTCAGGATTAGTTTGAAATTTATATGCAGAAGTGTTTCAGGCAGGATTATAATTTGATTTAAGGATGCTATAGAGAAAGAGGCTTTTTTTTCCAAAGGGCTCATTAAACAGAATGAGGGGGTAGGGTGTTCCTAGGAATATGGACACTATTTTTTCATCTATACAGCATGTAGCCCACATTGATTTGGCTCTTCTGCAACTGAACAATCAGAGAAAATTTCTGAGATTGATGCACTAACAAAGAAATGGTCTTAGCAAGAAAAGACTGGGTTCTGCAAAGGTGGTTGAGCCATCTGATTTGAAATAAGTGAGAAGTTAGCTGACATATGGTCCAAAAACAGGGCATCAGGACAGGCAAAACCAGAGAGAGAGAGAGAGAGAGAGAGAGAGAGAGAGAGAGAGAGAGAGAGAGAGAGAGAGAGAGCGCGCCCGCCCAACAG
>NW_004524676.1:1064957-1073387 GCF_000260255.1 Octodon degus | reverse complement strand
GCGCGAGCATGAGCGAGCGCGCGCCCGCCCAACAGTAGAAGTTACAGGAGAGTGTCGTGTAACAGTTCTCAAAGTAAATTCAGGATTGGAAACAAGTAGAGACAGTGTTTTTAAGCCCCTCAAACTTGAAGAAGCTACAGATATATACCTCAATGAGGTCACAAGGACACATGTGACAGGGAACCAAAAAGAAGACGAATGGCGGGAGATTTCTTGAGGTCGCCTTCCCTCCTGCGCCAGGCCACTCAGAAGTTCCATACAGACACACGCCCTTCACAACCATCATCTTAGGGTGATGGCTTGGAGTACACAAACATCAATTTTGAAAGACATGGAAAATAGGTGCCTTGTTTCTGAAAAGTTATTATTTCCATTATACTGAAAAGTGGATAGACTTTTTGAGATAGAAAAAGTCACTTTCCAGCCGTCAGTGTAAAAGGCATGTGAATACATTGGTTGAAACAGAGGGACTAATTAATCCATAGAAACTTGTGAATGTTAAATAAAGAATACAGCCTCTTATGTGAAAACCATACTACGACAATGTGTGGCAAAGCTTCTATTTAACAAATATTCTACCCTTTTGGATACGCTGCAAACTCCTGGGCACATAGTATGTCTTCCTCAGTGACTGGTCGCCACTGCCTTGATAAGAGCTGTTTCTCTTTGTTTATCATTTCTCCAAGTCCAAGTACATGCAACATTATCTTGAATATGAGAGAACAACAGACCCCTCCCTTTGAAGAACAAACAGGTCCCTGCTTGGTAAGAATTTCTAGAGTCAGCTGTTTGGAAATGAAGAGGGTTTCCAAATCTTTATGCCTCTTATGAAAAAATAAGGGTCTCTATGCATCCATCTCTTCTGGGGCAAATAAATAGGAAAATAATAAGAATGGATACAAAGATGGTGTGTAAGTGCTATGGCCTAATTTCAATTTGAGAGTAAGTATCAAAGGTTTGAGAACTGAAATCTCCTTGGACAAGATACTGTGCTTGCCTAATTTATAAGAACTTCCACCCTCACAAATAATGGTGTAGTTAATTTTGATTAAAATCTCAAAGTAAATGCCATTCTCTATTCCCTACTCAGATCAAATTCTCTATTTGGTAGAGGGGTGTTTCCAAGAATGTGTTTCAGTAATGTTTCAGAGAAAGAAGAAATAATATTTAAATCTCTGCCAAAACATTTGGCAGGGAGGGAACCCACTCACTAGTTATCAGAACATTCGCCATATATGATTTTTAAGAATATAAGCAGATCATTATTTTCTCAACTTTGGTTTGCTTAACTCAGTACAGACATCTGTTACAGAGCTAAGCATAGCATACTGTAACAAACATTTATAGTGAAAGGAAATCAGAGAACAGGAATTGTATAAAACCATATGAGTAAAACCTGGTGAGAAAAAAATATATATCTGTATATACAAAATAGTTAGCATAGATATACAGCTACTTTCACTTAATTTAATGAGAAGAAAATTTGAACTAATAGTGTTCAGACAAGATATCATGTCTGCATCTTGTACTATGAATAACTACTACAAAGACAACAATATGCAATGTATTAATTACCATAACTGTCCCGCTAACCTGTTTTGAAACTGTCTCATTGCTATTTCTCAATAAAATTAATATAAAAAAGCCTGATGAGAAATTGATTAAAATTAACTTTGACCTTTTAAAAAAATTATCCATGAACAGAAAAATCCCTGGTATGTGGGTAGGCATGTGTTGAGAAGTTTCAGAGTACAAGCACAGAGAAGTGTTGGATGACATCAATCCAGAGGTCCATTTTGCCCAATGTGTTGCTTTGACAGCGCATTGATTGAATTTTAGGAAAGAAGAGGGGAATTACCACATGGGATATAACAAGCAGGCTTATCCAGAAGTGGTCCCAGGGCTCCTTCTGGTTTGGTTGGACCACAAGGGACTGGTAGCCCCACTTCTCTGTTTGTGGGGGGAATGGGGTGTCACAGCTTCCCCTGAGTGCTGGGCCATTGGCTTTCTTGAAGGGCTGGAGGCCTTAACTGAGGCTCCACCCAGAATTGCCTACCTCCAGCACTCAGCTCCTTCACCGCCAGGGTCCCTCTGAGAGGGCCCCGTGGGTGGGGTGCACCTGGTAGAACACAGACCCATTTCACGGCCAGTGTTTTCTGGTCTCTGTTTTACTCTGTGTGCATGTGTGCAGTTCACTCTGGACTTGTTTGTTCTCCCCAACAAAAACTACTGCTTATAACTTGTGACACTGTAGAATTTTTCCTCACCAGGTGCCTAATGTGACTCCATATTCATGTACAACATGAGAACGTTGACTGTCTTAAAAACAAGGTGATACGTAACAGTATTGAAGAATTTCAGCAACCCAAGCAGATATTAAGAAAGCCTTTGATGACATTTAGCTAATGGACTATGGCGCAGAGGTCACAGCTCTGGTCCAGTGTCCTGTTCACAGCATACCTTGATGGTGAGAGCTTCTCAGGTGTAAGCCAAGAGTCACCTTTAGCTTTTCACATTAAGATGGTATGAATTGATTATTCGTGAATGTTCCGAAAGCTATTCTTCAATCAGTTTATAATTGTGGTTATAGAAGAACTTGGGGATGTGTCTTTCACAGTCACCTTTCCTTCTATTGTCTTTTCTTTGACTTATTTTTGTGTTCTTTCTGCATCTTCCCCCCTCTTCCTTATTCAGCTACCGTACTTCTCTGCTGAAGTCTCCCATGTGAGGTTTAACACATTTGTAGAAGCCTTCCTTCCATAAACTGTACCAGTAATTAAGGAGCAAGTTGTGATATATTTTGATTCTAAGTGAGAGAAATAAACTAAAATGTATGCAGCACAGCTTTATTTATGGCTTCATAAATAAGTGTGTTTCTCACCCATTTATATAAAAGTAAGGGAGGTCTTCCCTTTTTGGCACAGAAGCTGGCTGTTCTTAGCTGTCCTTCATGTCCAGAGTCCATTGCTAAGAGCCTCATGGGCTTCCACTTCAGGTGTCATGTCACGTAATACATCCTTGCCGGCCACGAGCAAGAGGTGTTACAGGTCTTTATGCAGCTGGCATCCGAGGTGCCAGGGCTTTTCCCTCAAGAGCCGTCTGCGAGTGATCAAGATGTCTAACCACCGCCCACGTCCCACCCCTCATCCATCTGTTCACAGCAAGCTGACTACACCTAGGAACAACGAGTATTTAAAAACTGCAGTAAGGGTAGGTGTCAGGTAGTCTCACTATAATGAATAAGTAGATGAGAAAAGTTATATATTAGTTGGCTTAGTTTAATCATCTTGCAATGTAAAATCCATTACAACATAACAAAGTATTATTTTTTAATTAATGGCTGGCCAAATAGCTCAGCGGAATAAAGTGACTGCAAGCAGGTACAGGGGCCAGGGGTTCAATCCCCAGGCCTGCCGTGCTGGCCCTGTCCCCAGGGCGCACTGAGAGGGCAAGTGAGACTGGGTGTGGTGGCGGGTGCCTATACTCCCAGCTCTTGGGAGCCTTCAACAGGCAGATCACTGTGAGTCTGATCTAGTAATGAGACCCTGAACACCCTGTAGACCTTTCCCTAAAATACAAAATAAATAAATAAATAAATAAATTTTAAAAAATAACAAGAATCGAGACCTCTCCTGATAGACATTCCCTAGGCTTTTCCTGTTAATTATGCCCATTAAACTCTGTTCATTTAAACTCCTTATGTCTCTGTTTCCTTCTGGGTCCCAGACATATGCCTAGACATGAAACTCTGTGATTAAGCAGCAACAACAACAGCAACAACAACAAGATTATGAAAACCATGATTAACTTTCTTAGAAACTGGCTTCACTATCAAAATTAACTGCAACTAATATACAATAGTTTCAAACACTGAGCAAACCATACATTTTTAAGTGAAATCTAAAAATAATCTTTTTAGAGCTCATACACCAACTCTAAGTATTCATAAAGCTGATGTAGTCATTTATTTTGCAGAATACCTCAAAGTTAAGCTTGTCCAGTGGTACTTTCTACTCTTTTTTAAAAAAATTTTTTGCTGGGTGCAGGTCTTGCTACACAGCTTGGACTTATAGTGATCCTCCTGTCTCTGCCTCTCCAGCATTGGGATTATAGGAACGCACCACCACACCTGGTTTCAGTGGCCAGCACAAGATCCCAGGACTGACATGGTACGTGGTACTGGGGATCGAATCTGGGTCCTTGTGCTTCACAGGCAGGCACTTAGACAGCCAAGCTATCTTCCTAGCCCTGTCCAATGGTACTTTGGATTAGATTTAGGTCATCTATTTTTGGCAGGAATGCCCAATAATTGTATCTTTGGTAGTCTGTTCTGTCAGGAGGCAAGTAATGTCTACTACTCCATTACTGGACATGTTAACATTTACAAGTGAGAGAGAAACAGAGAGAGAGGGAGGGAGGGAGGGAAGAAAAGAGGAGAGAGAGAGAGAAAGAGAGAGAGAGAGACACACACACACACAGACAGAGACATAGACATACAGAGACAGACACAGAGAGACAGACACAGAGAGAAAGAGACAGAGAGATAGAGACACTCATAGGGAGACAGAGACAGAGAAAGAAATAGAAATGGATAGAAAAGGACTTTGCGGAGCTAAGTGAATGGTAAATCTGAAATTTGATATTTGAAATTATGTCAAAATAAACTCTCAAAAATATTTGTCATTAAAGATGGAGTCATGCTGCCATCATTATTTATAAGCCACAAATAATTATAAGGAATTGATGGATGAAGGGCCACCTACTGAATTTGTTTCTGTTTTTGCATCTTTCTAGTGAAACACATTTCTCCTCTGCTTGCACGCCTGCGCACACACACAGACCCCTAAGAGCAAAAAGCACAGATTGGTATTACCAGCTTTATCATTGTCATAACAATATATCTACTGAATATCACCTGAAATCCTGTTCTTCTCCAAGCTGAACTATTTAAAAAGATGAATGGCTGCCTTCTGGCTAATTGTGGGAGTTCTTTCATTACTATAAAAAGACATTTTATATCTCAAGTGACTCTATAAGCAGTGAAGAATGACTCAAAACCTTTGAAAAAGAGTCCATCAATAAAAAGGCAGGGTACCCACTCCGTACTGACCTTTTCCTTCCTAAGATAACACTAACCTCATGTAGGTGATTATTAATAAATCTGTCTGTTGAGTTTTGACATATCAGACCCAAGTATACTAGCCTTAATGAGAAATTCTGATGGAGGCATAAAATTTTGTACGACAGACCTAAGGACATAGAAACATGAGGTGTATTTAGGGCAAATGCTGCTAAAATGAATCTTGATGATTTTATTGGGTTAAGGAACTTCACTGTAATTAACCTAGGCTTTTTCTAAAATTAGTAACTGAAGATATGGACAGGTAATTAACCTTCACCTCTTTGAACAAGATGAAACACGCCTCAACTTTTAGGGCAAATCCCTGAAGCCTCTCTTTGGGATGGAAGAGTTGTAAAAGAGCACAAGCTTGGGTCTTTGCCATACCAGCATGGTGTCGAAGGAAAGCTAAAGAATAACTCTTTGTCCTAATAACTACTAGTGGGGACCAAGAGGTAGGAAATACTTGGTGAGAGGGCATAGATCATAGCAAAATCACGCATGCCAAGGACGTTCCTTGCTATTCAGGTCCTGCTATACAAAGAACAGTTAGTGCCGTTCTGTCCACTTGTAATTGCAGGGCCTAAGAATGTGTTCCTCGTGTAGGTATCACTCCATGAACATGTATACAAATAAATGTTCACGCATTTCTCTTTAAAGACCTAAAGTGAAGCAAATTAGATTGCATGGCACAAACACGATTGTCCCTACTTGCAAACTGCACTGCTTTCACTCCTAGCCCCCCTGGAGCCTGGTTACTCGCAGGATTCCCTTTTCTGAAACACAGGATGCGAACGATGTGAAGGTGAATGGCAGTGGGGGCCTGCAGCCCATGGGTCCCTCACTGCCGCAGTTAAGAGCACACGTGTGGGAATCTTCCAGAAGCACGGTCTCAAGAGAGTGCTCAGTGCGAGCTGCGAACACTTACGTTCTTTAAAGTGTCCCAGCATCCGTTTCTTCAGCGGGTAAAGGAGATAGTAATTCTTATTCACAAAATTACAGGGGAAGTCAGATCTGATACAGCTGACACAGCGATGCGCCATCCACAGCGGCACTCCCTTCCTCCCTGACTCTTGAGTGACCGAGACAAGGCCACTCTGGGTCCTGGCAGTGACCACAACACTCTCAGTTAGCACTTACACAGCTCCATGGGCTAAGCCGGGCCCTTGCTCTTATTTTTCACCCTCATACTGAAGAATGGGTGTGCAAGGCAAATGATTTACTGGGATTTTGAAGATGGGATAAACAGGTGGAGCAAAGAAAGGCCCCTGCCCTCACACTGCTGTGGAAACACACACACACACACACACACACACACACACATACACCACCCCTACAATTGTCACCAAACATGTGAAGATTGAGCAGCTCTGTCTGCAGCAAGCAGGAGCACAAGGACTCACTCTGCTGGCACAGAGTCCTGGACATGGTTACAGGATCTGACCCTGAGGTGGGTGCTAAAAAAGTAAAGAGATTTGTAAGTTGCAAAGGTGGGAGAGAGGAAAAAGCGAGGGTAAAATCAGGAAGGCATGTTTTCTGATGACCATCGGAGACCAGGTGTACCCAAGTACTCTTTAGTTTGTATAAATATTGTGCAAAGAGACCGGAGAGGAGACCGACACAGATCCCACTGCCCTCTGGGGCTTTATCTTCAACACCTTTCTTCTGCAAAGTAGTGTGATCTTATTTTTATTTTATTTTTTAATTTTGTCTTTTATTCTTTTTTAAAAAAATATTTTTATTGAGAAACAAATAGCAATGAGACAGTTTCACAACTGATTACTAGGACATTTTCAATAATGAATACATTGTATATTGTTGTCCTAGTGGTTATTCATAGTACAAGATGCAGACCTGATATTCTGTCTCAAACACTATTAGAACAAACCTCTCTAGTCATCGAATTAAGAGATTGCAGCTGTATATCTGTCCTAACTATTTTGAGTATATAGATACAAAATGGTTGTTCACTTGTATCCCTCTTTTTTGGTTAGTTTTGGCAGAGAAGGGCATTCCACTGTCATTTAAATACTGTAGGTGCATGAATTCAGCAAAATATCCCAATATATCTTATGTAGCTTTAGTGAGGAGTAGCTGAATGGAAGCAGGGAAAGTATTTAGCAGTTGTCAGAGGCATGCTGAGCGCCTGCTCAAGATAGAGACAGCGTGGGTGGCCCAATGGGGGGGGGGGGACAGAAAGGGCTACAAGGTGGTGTGCAGGCACTCCCATGTGTGTGTGTTCTGCAAGCCCATCAGACTGGCAAATTTTCTACAACAATCTAGTCTTAGTTTCTGCCTCGAATGGTTCAATCCATACTGTACAAATGCAGAAGAAAAGTTAAATTTTAAATATAAAAACATAAAGGTATTCTAAGTAGATATCTACCACTTGTAGACTTCCATTTTCAGGCATGATGCTGTTTTTTAATCAGATTAGAAAAAAAGAAGCATTAGAAACAATACAAAAATTTAGGGGGGCGGGGAGATGGCTCAGTGGAATAAGTGCTTCCCTGGCAAGTGCAAGGGCCTGAGTTCAATCCCTGGTTCCGGAAAAAAAAAAAAAAAAAATTACTAAACAAAGTAATAGGAATTCAACAATGGTAGCTGTATTGCATGATATTATCTTCAGAATAGGTTACTGGTTATAAATGAACAAGATTGGCTTAGAGAAAAAAACAATAACAAGAAAGTTGTAAGAAATTAAAAAAAAAAAAAAGGAAAGAAAAAAACTTAAGCATCAACTGTTCCTTTCAAAAGACCAGCAGAAATCAGCAGTACAATTATCCAAACTATCCTGCATATGACCTAAATATATTCTTTTCCCTTCTTTCTTTTGTCCTTTTCCTCATCCCAGCTTTCCCTTCCCACTGACCAGATTCTTTCCCTTTCACAGTATCTATTGTACCTTTCAGATTTTATTTACGCTTTCAGGATCTCGTACCAGCCAGATAATACAATGTTTGCACATTGGATCTGATTTATTTCAATTATGAATATAGTCTCCAGTTGCACCCATTTAGCTACAAAAGCCTTGAATTTATCTTTTTTTTTTTTCTTGGTATATATGAATGTCCATTTTTATTCCATCCTCTACTCTTGTCCATTGATGTATATTTTCCCAAAGAAGGAAATTTCTCCTCTCCTATCTCATCCCTTCTTTTTTTTTCTACACTTTTATTGATAAACAGATAGCAATGAGACAGTTTCAAATCAAATCGGAAGTACATTTTCAACAAATAATACACTGCATATATTCTTCTTAGTGGTTAATTGCTGTACAAGATGCGGACTTGTGATCCTATTTACAAACA
>NW_004524676.1:1059927-1060462 GCF_000260255.1 Octodon degus | reverse complement strand
CGACTTGTAGCAGTCCTCCTGTTTTCAGCCTTCCCAGCACTGGGATTACAGGTGTGCACCACCACACTCTGACTCAGCGCACTCCAGGGGCAGGGCGAGTGAGGCATGAAGACTGGGGGTTGAACCCTGGTCCCTGTGCTCGCCAAAGCAAGTGCTTAGTCCCCTGAACTATCTCGCTGGCCCTCTACTTCTTTTTTATCCATTCCTCAGTTGATGGACATTTGGGTTGCTTCCAAGATTTGACTATGACAATCGAGCTGCTATAAACATGGGACGACATTGCTTTTTCAGCGTCTCTAACCCAGTGCCTGTAGGGTGAAAAGAATTTCCCACAGGATTGAATGCAGGACAAATCTGAGCTAACTGCCATCACTCTAGGAGACACATGAGGCTTGAATCATTTTTAACAATCAGCACTGCCATCTGAGTGCGTCCTGGCACTTGTTGAGCTCAGTGCGTGACAGGGAAATCCACATGGCTTCATGCCCACGGGTGAAACTGCTGTGACTGGTGCCCACTGGCCTTTTTTAAAAAA
>NW_004524676.1:1034097-1059007 GCF_000260255.1 Octodon degus | reverse complement strand
AACTTCAGTACAGGGTTTCAGGGTAAATCCTGAGGGGATTTGACTGACCTTGTGAGATACAAAAGTTACATTTCTTGTTATATAGGTCTTGCTTTATCTTAGTCTTAACTATCCAGCAGAAAAGTATAAAAATGAGGTATAAAAAGTAAAGCCATATTAATATGCTGAGTTGTAAAAGGCTCAAGTCAACAACTTCTTACATTGCCAATCCTATGGATAACCCAGTACTATTATGGACTACCTACTAGCCTTTCTAATACCATGCTTCTTCCAGAGAGCCCTTCCCAGTTTTTACCATGGCTTGCAAGTTTATATTTGTAATCCCTTGGAAAAGTTATTAGAATTCCAGTGAATTAATTCCAGTCTACCACTTCCATTGCAACCCATGGTGAAAATAAAGGCACTAAGGCATATTCATAGTTACGGGGAGCCAAGGGGTCCTATTCAGTTGCATTAATGGCTATCTGGAACAACGGCCTCTCCCCTGGGCCCTACCTGGATTTTATTCATCTGTGAAGCGAGCAGTGGCTTGAGGGTGAGGGACTGTGAGAAAGGCAGGAAGCAGGTGAGTGCTGTGAGCTGGGTCAGGCAGGAGGGCCCAAGTTACCTCTGCCATGTGCTGACAGAAGGGTATGCAGAGAGTGTAATCTGTGTTACGCAACTGAGGTAGTACCTAAGGTTTTGGGGGAGTGCTCTCACCCTCATGTGTCATCTTGTATGCCCTGGGAAGTCACAGCCTCATCTCCAGGCTGGATCCCAGCTCTCAGTGTGGAGCACAGTGCTCCATCCCGCCTCCGCCCAGCTTGCACGTGAGAATGCGTTCTGGGAAATGCTGCCTGCCGTCCTCTCGCCTGCCACTGGCCCTCGGCTGGATGGATGTGCACTGCTCACGGCCAGGGGCAGGGACAAGGAAAAGCCCTGGCCAGCCCTGCACATACAAGTACATGGAAATAGGGTCAGGCCCAGCCAAAAGGGAGACAACCGCTCCTCCTTGAAGGACAGCCCCCCAGGTGGTCCTCCACATGTCTCATGTCCTCAGACTCACAGGTTTGCAAAAGAAACATTTTATGCTGTATTAATAAAAGCGCATTGTTTCCTAAGGCCAAAATAACCACTGACATTCTACGTAAGATACTTAAAATGTGCTCCCTTCAGTAATATATTCGCATGGCTCTCTCTAACTATACCTTCAAATTGTTAACAATAAAATAAACACTAGGAAAATTTGCCAGGCCCTCCCTGTGTTCCACTTGCTCAGTATTTAGCAGCACTGATATCACCACTGTAGAAATGACCGTGTTCACACAATAGCTAGAGAAACTGAGAACAGCAGTTTTGCCCAAGATCACGTGGCTAATGTGTAAGAAGCATACCAGGAACTTTTATATAAATTCATATGAATTATCTTAAATATCAGCAAGAATGCTAGGATAAAAGTTCTAGAAGTTGTATGAGAGGATAGGTGGGAAGTTTATTCTTCTACTTGATTTCAGTAAATAACTCAGAAGATCATCCTTAAGATGTGAGTCAACTGTTGGTATGTGTAGTGTGGCTAACTGTCATTTTTTTCATTTGTTGATACAGGGTCTCACTGCATAGATTGGACTCATAGTGATCCTCCTGTCTCAGCCTCCCCAGAGCTGGGATTATAGGTATGCACCACCACACCCAGTCTTAGGGCCAGCACGGCATTCAGTGCCAGAGTTTTAAACTGGGTCCTTGAGCTTGGCAGGCAGGCACATAGACTGCTGAGCTATCTCCACAGTCTTACTGTCTTAACTTGTATCTCCAGGAGAGAAAAATCCAAATAAAAAGTGAAGAAATGCTTATGGAAAATTAACAGATTAGTTGGGATGCTACAAAAGGGTTTCCTCAGTTCCAAAATACTATTAAAAATTATCTATGAGT
Source organism: Octodon degus (assembly GCF_000260255.1). NCBI lineage: Eukaryota > Metazoa > Chordata > Mammalia > Rodentia > Octodontidae > Octodon > Octodon degus. Next base: position 1,057,099 of record NW_004524676.1, on the reverse strand, counting down.
AAGCCCAATTCTCGACATTCTTAAAATTTTGGTAAAGAAGACTTCCTCCATTTTCTCTCTAAGGGCATCAGGGAAAGCTGCGAGAGGCAGCGTCTCTAGTGGCCGTCCTTCTGTCCCTGGACTTGTCCACGTGAATGCCCAGGTCAGGGGCCTGGCTGGCCCCACCATGCGTTGGAGCAGTACTCACACTGACACGCCACCCACCAGATGGGACAAGGTGCACACGGGCGAAGCACCTGCCTGCTCCGAGTCTTGGGCCTCATCAAGTGTGGCCAGTGAGGGGTCTGAGCAGGAGGAGCATCTCCAGTACAGCACTGGGTCATGCGCAGAGCTGCACCCCACTCGGGGCCTTCAGGCTAGCTGAGTGCATGATATACAACCAGGCAACAGGACTTGGGCAGCACTTTTCTTTCAGCAGCATTTAATTTTTTTAAAATTAAGACATATTCATTATACAAATTCATGCTCCACTGTGAAGTTTCCATATATGCATATATTATGCCATGGTCACGTCCTTTCCTCCTCTTTCCTCTCCCTCCCTCTCCTCTTCCCTTTCCTCCTTCCCACCCCCTCCCACCCCCTTCCCAGTCCCTCTTCTACTTTCAGGCTACTTTTTTAAAAAACTTGTGCATATGGGGAGACTATGTGACACTGCTCCTTGTAAGTATGATTTATGTCACTCAACCTAATGTCCTCTGGTTGCATCCATCTTCCTGAAAGTAAGAAGACATTGCTCTTTGTGGCTGAGTTCTAGTCCACGGGGCATATCTGCCGTATTTCCTTTATCCAGTCATCTGCTGATGGCACCAGGTTGATTCTGTGTCTTGAGTAATGTGAGGAGCGCCTCAACAATCGTGGGAATGTGTCTGTCTCTTGCATGCTAACATCATTTCCTTCGGGTGCTCACTCAGGGCAGGAGTGCTGAGTCACGAGAGCAGCTCATGCTTAGGTTTTCTGAGAAGCCACAATGCTGATTCCTGGAGCAGCTGTATTAATTTTCATCCCCACCAACAGTGTATAAAGATTTCTTTTTCTTCACATCCTTACTGCAAGTTTTTTCCATAACCACCATCCTTAGTAGGGCAAGACGGAATCTCATGGTAGTATCAGCCAGCGTGTCCCTGATGGCTAATGACACTGGGCTAATGACGTATTTTCATAGATTGAGCGGCCATTTGTACGTACGTTGAGAAGTGTCTATTCAGGGCATCCTGGGTGGTACTGTTTGAATACTATGTTTCAATTTAGTGTTCCATATTAATGAAACCCTGGGATCTGCTTCAGGAAACAAGACAGGGAGGCTCGGTGTGTGTAACTGCACATAGAGGTGTCACAGTCAATCTGTCCCCAAATGTTTCGATACAACACTCTTGATTTTCTTTAGGTTCATTTGGAAGGGTTTGGGAAAGGGGAAAATTATTTTTAAATTTACTCCCTTCAAACAATTAACATCTGTATGCTTTTGAAATAATTTTCAGCAGATAAAACAATCTTGCCAAGGCCCGGTAAAAGCTCTCCATTGTTCCGTGTCTGCACAAATTACTCTGCATCTCTGATGATTTTATGTACATTTAATCACTAAAGATTAATTACATGGCAGAAGGAAAACAGTGAAACCCTGAAGAGATAACTTCAGTCTAAGTGCACATACAGCTAACTTGTGGCTTTTTAGAACAATTTTAATTAAAAGTACTAGAAGAATCATCAGGCTGAAAATATTAGGAGCTCTGGGATGGATGAGCTTAGCATAGCTAATTAATTGTATATTTAATCAAAGCAGCCTTTGGCTGTAATTAATAATCTATTTTCCTCTGGTAATAAATATTGTGGTTCTGAGAAACAGCATTTATAATTTCCAGAATGCCATATGTACAGAAGACTGGGACAGAAAACAAGCACGTCCTCATCAGCTTGCCTACCATGGCTGGTCTTGTGTACTTAAGAGAGGATGCTGCCTCTGTCTCTTTCATTCATTCTAAATGTCATATCCCAGTGGCCACTGACCAACAGCTGTCCCAGTCACGGTGGAAAGCATGATCCTGAAGGAGCGACTAGTGGTAGCTAAGTGCAGCAGGATTGTTTTTTAGGTGGTGCTGGGGACGGAATCCAGGGTGCTGATACTGAACAATATCCTAATGCTCTTAAATTTTTAAATTTTGAGGCAGGCTCACCATAGGCTGCTCAGGCTGAACTTGAACTTACAGTGGTCCTTTCTCGCTCTCCCCTGAGCTAGGATCACGGGCACGCCCCAAGCCCTGCCTAGCTGCCTCGTGCTGATTATGCTGAGTACATCACAAGCTTCTTACACTTCAGGTAGCTCCATCTTCATACAGTTGCTGGCGTGTGAGGCTTGGCATTAAACAGTTCCTTTCCGTCCTGTGTCTTAAATGGCAAAGAGATATTCAAAGATTTCTACTGCTCACACCCTGGTGAAACGGTCAGCCAGCTAAGCGTCTCTTCTCCTCTGCAGAAGTAGAGGCCTTGTCCTTCCCGAGGTGCAGCCACGTACGAGCACACACGAATCCACACGGCTGCTTTGCAGTGATCCCTGTTCATCAGATTATGTGTGTTTCTATGATGCTTCCGTTAATTCCGGCAAAAGGCAGCACTCTTGGGAGGCAGGCAGGGGCTTTTCATATTATTTAAGATTTCATTTTGCTTTTTTTATTTTGGAAAGCAGGATTTAAATTCTAAGTTTTGCACAGAAGAAAGATAAATCAATTTTAGACGATAGATTTTCTCTGTCTTGTACAAATGTTTTAATACAGTAAAGTTAAAGTCAGCTTACATTAAAGTGTTGAGATTGTTACAATACTATGCAGGAGCTGAATGATGTTAAATAAACAAATCCCTAAGAAACATCTTTCAAGATCATCTAGAATATATTATTTTTGCATGCATCTGAAACAATTGGTTAATACAACAATCAATTCATAACATAACTTTCATTTTTTCAGGGGGTTATATGGTCTTCAATGAATATACATGAAAGAGACAGGAATTACATTAATAAATTTATGTCACACGAAAATATTTTTATTTAGCTTATATCAGCGGTGGCGAACCTATGGCATGCATGCTACAGTAAGCTGTTGATATCACTGAAAGTTCTGAAAGGTCTGCCACCACTTTTCTATACTGAGGAGGAAACAACAAATTGAATAAAACAAAGAGGCGAGAAGTTCAGATTTCTCACAGGCCACTCTTAATATTACTAAATCAAGTGTAGCTTTTTAAGCCAAGCGTGTTACTACTCGTCTCCATCCCATCACTCTGGGAGAATGAGACAGGAGGGTCCCAAGCTCGAAGGCAGCCTGGCAGCTCAGTGGTTTAGTGAGACTCTGTCTCAAAATTCAAGAAAGGAGCTGGACTTGTAGCTCAGTCTACAACGATGATGTCTTCAGCACTCAACTTGTTCATTATCTTCAATTTTCAATGAGAATAAAAGCATTAAAGATGCTTGATTAAAAAGCAGCAAAAGATAGCCTTTTCTTCTCTGTTCCTAGGTGGCAAATTGTGACTTACATTCTCCCGATGTTCCAGAAAAAAATATTTACCTGGATAGTCAAAGACCGGGCTCATGGCTGGCTGGCTGGCTGGTGCTCTCTCTCTCTGTGTCTGTGTCTCTCTCTGTGTCTGTGTCTCTCTGTGTCTCTCTCTCTCTCTCTCTGGTGGAACTGGGGATTGAACTCAGGTCTTGCACTTGCCATGGAAGTACCTGTTCTACTGAGCATCTCCCCAGCCCCTCATGACTCTCTTATTTGCCCCAATTTTCCTACAATTTTTTCCCTTACTGATTGAACAAGACAGTTTCAATACCTTCTTCTAAGAATTCATGTGGCATGGGACAGCACAGGCTTATTGGTGTGTGTGTGTGTGTGTGTGTGTGTGTGTGTGTGTGTGTATGCATGCATGGTTTAGCACTGACCGACTAAAACTCAGAAGAGTAAGGTGGAAGCTGTACTGCAACTGTACAGAGATCCAAAGAGCCTGCCTGCTTCTACAGTTGCCCTGAACTATTCTGCCACTGTGAACCCAGGAACCTCCTCGGCCTTGTCATTTTGGAGCCTTCCTAAGACTCTTCTAAGGAAGAAGAATCTGAGATATCTGCTACTGAGACTGAGAAATGGACGTGGAGAAGTGACATCCTACCAACAGGTAAGTGGTGAGAGTCTTTGAGAGTGTAGGGCGACGTTCACAGAAGAAGTTCAAATCAGATGATCCCAGAGGCACAGCAGTCCTGAAGGCAGGACAGCTCGGGGTTCTGGAAGGTTCTGAGGTCATGCTCCTATGGGGAGACCCTCTATGTGTTAGGACAGGAAACATTTTTGTTAAATTTCAACTGCAGCTCACATTGATTATTTTTACTTATACTGTTATGTAAGTAATACAGAAATCATAAATGAAGAATAAGCAATGTGGAATGGATCAGGGATTCAATAAAAATGTGGAAACTATTTTGCTACTTTCTCCTCATCATGAACCCTGCCCCCCAAATGACTCTCCACACAATGTTTACCAGTATGTGAGGATGATGGGAGATTTAGACATGGAGAAGGCATGTTGCAAGAGTTTTACATGATCCAAATTTGAAGAATAAAACATGACAAACTGCAAAGCATTGGGTTAGTGGTCAGAGATTGGAGTCATCTTTGGTTCTATCACTTGCTACCAACTTAGACTTGGAAAATTCTTTTTTCCTCGGGAAGCCTCAATCCATAAAATTCAAATATATGTCAAGTCAGAAAGATGCAGGGTGCCAGAGCTTGATATGTGCAATCTGTTGAGTAATTTATAAATTAATTAGCTCAGCAACATTTATCTCGCTGCTCACAGGAGATTATCCACATCTTAAATAAGAGGTAAATATTGGTATAATTGATTTTTTTTAAAACCAAGGTCAAACAACAAGTGGAAAAGCTGGGATTAAAGCTCTTGTCTGGCTCCCAGTATTTTTCTTAAGGCACACAAAAAGTCTCTCCTTTCTACTCAATCTACTGCTTAGATTAGGTAGCTAATTACTGTATGGGATAAAGGGAATGGTTGTTAATTTAAATCCAAATGTTATGTTCTCAGTACAAAAAAAAAAAAATGCTATGAAAGCAATCAGTTGTAACAAGACAGAAACTACTATTGATTCTGAAGTTCTGCTAAGTATATTTCAGTCAACTAAAAGCCAGACCTATAGGCTGAACTTGGCCCTTGTGAAATATTCAGTTTGGTCCTCTTTAGAAAGCAGAGGGTGGGGCCGGGGAGATGGCTCAGTAGGATAAGTGCTTGACTGGCAAACGCAAGGATCTGAGTTCAATCCCTGGTTCTGCAGGGAAAAAAAAAAAAAAAAAAGCAGGGGGTTGTGGGTAATTGGCATTGCCATTACATTTTTACTAATGTCCTAGATTCATCATGTGGCAGGTATAGAAACTGAGTTGAACAGAAGAATTGCAGGCTTCAGCAAAATAGCCAACATTTGCTTAGTCCACTTTCAAAAAACCCAGTAAATTTCGTTTGGAGAATTGTGAACTGACCGCAACAAGCCTCTGAGGTTGTGAGTGTGCAGATGCGCTTGCTCACTGCTCCATGGGCCTCAGGCCCGCCCTACACAAGGTGCGGGCAGGCGCCGCTGTGGAGAGGATTTTGTCACTGAATCACCGATTGGACAGCACATTATCCTTTGTTCTGGGATTCTCACCTGCTAGTGGCATTTTGGACAGGGTGATTCCTTGCTGCAGGGCCTGTCCTGTGCCCTGTAGATATTTAGTGGCATTTCTGCCCACTGAATATCCACTCACCAGATACCATTAGCTCTGTCTTCATTTTTCCTACTGTTATGGTTTGTGTCTAGGTGTCCCCCCAAAGCCTCATGCAGTCTTGGGGCGGCTTCTGGAGTCTGCGATTGACTACTGTAGGTGTGGATGCTGCACCTGCCTTGGGCAGGTAATCTGCATTACAATGTAAGGTGGGAGGACAAGCCAGCTGCTTGAGCTGGTAGCTTCTCCTCCCTTGCACTCTTGCTCTTTGCCACCACCGTGAAAGGTTGCTTTCTGCCATGTGCCGCTCTGCCTTGGAGTCACCTGAGTATGGACTGAAACCTCCAGTAACTGTGAGCTAATTAAGCCTTTCCTTCCTTCATTTTGGGTGTCAGGTGTTTGTCCCAGCAATGAGAGAAGAATAACAAGACAATTATATTTTTATTTATTTATTTATTTTCTGTATTTAGATCAGGGTGTACTGAGTCTCACTACATATATCAGACTTGTGATTCTCCTGTTTTCAGCCTCCCAAGTCCTGGGATAACAGGCCTGTGCCACCATGCCCAGTCTCAACTGCAATCTCAGCATGCCCTACAGGCAGGGCTGGCACAGCAGGCCTGGGGATTGAACCCCAGTTCCTGTGCTCTACTGAAGTAGGTGCTTTCATCCACTGAGCTATCTGGCTGGCCCCAAAAATTGGAAAAGGATTTTTTTTTTTTGCTAGCTCAGGCTGCTTTAAGGTAAGATCTGGTGTGACTTGTGGAGCTGGGGCTCAAGTCTGCCCAAGTAGGCACTTTAAACAACTGAGCTAACCTGCAAGATCCCCTCACCCCCGAGCTCCGTCTTTTTTGGCCAACAAAAATATCTTTAAACATGGGCAAATGTCCCCTACAGGGCAGGATCACACACAGCTGAGAGCCATCACACCCTTCTCTTTGTTCACATTTTGCTTATTGCAGTTGCTGGATGTACTAGATACTAATTTTTTTTTTTTTAAGAGAGCATTGCACAAAATAGAACTTGAAGGATAGAACCTCTGACGACTGTTCTTTTTACTTAAATTTTATAATTACATATAGTCACATCTTTTTGAATAAATTGTCTTATAATGATCTGTTTTGTTGTGGAATGGGACTTGGAACTCAGGACCTTGCTTACCTTGAAAACGTCCTGTCATTGAGCCACACACCTGGCCTAAGTCATGCCTGACAACAGGACTCACGTTCAGTTCACTTTCCCAACCGGTCAGAAGTTCAGGGTGGTTGCTGAGGTTCTGGCAGTACGGCACCGTGTTGGTCTAGAGACTCGGAAGCCGCCACTTGTCTGTCAGCTGCTGTGTCTGATTTCTTTTTTCTTCTTCTTCGTCTTTGTCGTTGTCTTTGTCTTCATCTTCTTCCTCCTCCTCCTCTTCTTCTTTTTCTTTGTCTTTTTGAGACAGGGTCTCATTATGCAGTTCAGGCTGGCCTTGAACTCACAGCAATCCTCCTGTCTCAGCCTCCCAAGTGCTGGGATTACAGGCATGCACCACCACACCCAGTAATAATCCAATTTTTTTGAGCTGTCATTAAAAAGTCTAATAGCTTGCTTTGTTAGTTTTAGCTGTATGACAAGAACTGAGAAGACAAGGATTTCTGGATTTCAATGATGGTTGCTTCTTTACTTCACTAAATGCTGTGTTTCTACAGTTTTTTCTTATAGGACTGATTTTTTATTTTTTAATCCAATTTTTAAATGTTCATAAAACTTAAGTTTTCCATATTATTCTCAAGCAGCAGCAGACATAAGATATGGTTATATCTACCCTAATAAATGCTGGCCTAATATGAACTTAAAATTCGAGATTTTGCCGGCTGTTCTAGAAATGCTCTGCTCTGTGTTGATCATTGGAGTGCTGCTTTGCGGGTCAGGACTAGGGTCCTGGGCATGATGAGGTGGAAGAGTGACACCACAGCGCACGTCATGGGATGAAAGGCTGTCAGCGTCACATTGTCAGCGTCACCAAATTAACTGTGACACTCTGTAGCGCTTGCTTCGGAACTACTATTGGAGTGCTCAGCGCTCCCAGTATGAGTGCACACCACTATTTCAGATGCTTATGGAACAAAATACAGCAGATTCATTTCTTATTCATTCATTCATATATAATGCATTTCTTTGTAGATTTAAAAAGGACACATGCATATATATTTTCTTAAAGGCTATAAAAGTCAATTACTGTGTTTATCCAAAGAGGAGCAACTATCCCAGCCTCAGAATTCCACTTTGAGCTCGCCCTTCCCTCTCGGCCAGTGGCCACTTCCCTCCTGGCTCCTCACAGGGCGTGAGTGCAGGAAGCAAAGAGGCTGAATTAGACAGACCTGTGCCTGCTCTCAGCCGCTGCTCCACAGCAATTTTTATTGCTTGGCACCAGGGCTTTAATCTGGATACCCAGAGCTAAGCCTTATGAATTAAAGAACATTGTTGGGGCATTACCACACATGTAAATAGATATTTTGCATAATGAGCTAATTTTTCAAATCCAGTGTCCACAATATTAAACATTTTAATACACATAGTTGAGATTCTCTACAGAATTTCCAGCTCTTGCCCATTTAGAATTGGCCAGAACAGGAAAAAAGGGCGAATGATGTTACTAAAACTCAAAAGCTAACAATTAAAATTTAAAATATAATTAGATATTGAGATCTTTCTGCTGTGTAGTTATGCTCCTGTCGAAGCACAGGGAATACAAATTAGAAAGGGAAATTAGAAAATCATTTTCTTGAGTCTGAGATTAGCTTCTTCCTTCTTTCCCCACGCCTTCAATTTTCATTGGTGAATTAAAAAAAGACTTTACATCAGTCATGTGCCAGACCCTGCGTTAGGCACCAGGGTAGTACCAGTCTGTCACAATCTCTGCGCCTACGGAGCTTACATTTTCATAAGGCAAAGAGAGCAGTTTTTGTAGGTACTATGGGAAGACATTTGTATGTCAAGAGCTATAAAAAATTGACTGGTGGGCTGCCCAGATAGCTCAGCGGATTAAAGTGCCTGCTTAGGCAGGTGCAGAGACCAGGATTTGATTCCCCACTCATGAGACTGTGATTGAGACTGGGTGTGGTGGCCTGTGCCTGTAATCCCAGTGCTTAAGAGGCTGAAAACAGGAGGATCACTAGGAGTCCAATCTACATAGTGAGACCTTGTAGACCCTGCACTAAACACACTAAATAAATAAATAAAATTGACTGGAGACAGGGGGAGAGGGGTGTTCTGTTCTCTGAGGTCACAGTGGGACTCACAGAGAAGGTCCTGGATATTTGAGCAAAGATTTAATTAGAGATAGAGGAAAGTTCTGGAGGAGCTGGATGAGAGAAATAGCCACTGCAAAGGCCCAGGGGTGGGGGCAGTGCTGCCGCACTTGTGCAAGGGACACAGGACCAGAAAAGGATGTGCACAGGCTGGGGAAGATGGGAAGAGATGAACGCACAGTAACCCACACCTGCTAGGCTGCCGTGTGGACGAGGCTTTTGCCCTTAGCTGTCTGTCCTAAGAACATTTTCCTCACTTTTCTTGCTTGTGTTCCTTTGTTCTAGTCTCATCTTCGCTCTTCTGTGTGTCAGGTCAGGCCCTCCTTCTCTGCCATCCCCCACCAGCTGGTGCTCGCCGATGCAGTGGCTGTTTCCCTTGCTGTCTCAGGCAGCGCATGCGCGCAGGTCGCCACTCTGCACTCTGCCCTTCCTGGGGCCACGCACGCTGCAGCAAGCGTGGCCTCGCCTGGTCTCAGCTTGGCAATAACTCCCTAAGAAGGGCATTGGTACTGCCCCTGTTTTCAATAGGAAAAGATACAAAGATTAAATATTTTTGTTTATGTTGCTTAACAAATATTTATGAGAGATAAAATTTTAAGTCCAGCTGAATGGACTCCAAAGATACTGTTTCCAGGTTTCTCTTTGGCATAACCAGGGATTGAACTCAGACCCTTTTGCTTGCCAGGCAAGCGCTTATTCTACTGAGCCATCTCCCCAGCACTCTTTTTTTCTATTTTAGGGAAGGGTCTATGGGGTGCCACACCCAGTCTCAATTGCCAGCTCCGTGTGTGTGTGTGTGTGTGTGTGTGTGTGTGTGTGTGTGTGGGGTGGGGTGTTGGCACGGCACTCCTGGGGATAGAGCTTCCGACTCCTGCGCCTGTTTGTATGCACTTTAATCCGCTGAGTTATTTGGCCGGCCCTGTTTTGGGGTTTTTCTATCCCCAATTTGAAATATTGAAAAGCATTTCAAATATTCAATTTAAGAGGACTACTGGACTTATTTTTCACTGTGAGAAGGAACCCTGAAAGTCATTTACCACCCAGCACCTCAGTATTTGAATCTCTTTCACATCTTCGCCGAGAATTCATCTTGACTCTGTATGAAAACTCCCAGCAAGGAGTAATAATAATGATTCTTTTTTTTTTTTTCGGAACCGGGGATTGAACTCAGGCCCTTGCACTTGCTGGGGAAGCGCTTATTCCACTGAGCCATCTCCGCGGCCCCAAAATGACTCTTATTAGCAGTATATTACAACATATGCCCATAACTTTCTACTCTTTTGCCTTTTGTAAAACTGGAAACTAGTGAGATTTTTCATCTAACTATTGGAAACGGTATAAAAAAGTAACTGTCATCATTCAGTTTTCTGTCTTATACACAGTGTTTTGTCTTAGTCTTAAGTTGTTAATTTAAGCTCTAATACATTTATAATGTACCTTGAGGTCCAGGCAAGGTGCATATTTTGCATGTGTAAGATACACTTCTTCCTGTTTCCTATTGACCCTCCCTGCCTGGGGCTTGAGATTCCACCTTTATCCTCACACTGAACCCTGCTTCCAAATCAATCAATCAATCAATCAATCAATCAATCAATCAATGCAAGTTTTGTGCCTGTTACTCTTCTTCCTGTTCCCCACCTGAACCCTGCCTCCAATTCAATCATTCAAATACATAGACATACTTCCTATAAGTAGTAATACATCAGTGTTTTAGAGATTAAATTGTAGCAAAGACAGATGCAAGTTATACATCAACTTTGCCACCTCTTGTTCTATCTCAAGACAAACACAAATAGTAACTTAGAGTCCAAAATATTATTTCTAGCTTTTAAGCATGACACAGAATTATTTGCTCTTATTTCTTTAAAATAGTTTTCTATAATTATCTCAGTTTTCTAAAACCAGAAATGCTGATGCAATTCTATTTTGGGGCATGAGATATTTTTGTTCCCCTATTACATTCTCACATGGAAATATAACAGTGGAGAAAGAGGGAGAGGGGGAAGGAGAGACATCATTTCTATACTTAAATGGCTAACAGTCTTCTCAAGCAGGTGCCAGTAAGAATAGCACCACCTCTAGGGAGCGTGGCATGCTAGGAACTTCCGGAGGTGTCATGTCTACGCCAGAATTAACCCTCAGGAAGAGTCAGTTCTAAGATCTCACCATTTCAGGGTGGGCGGAGGGCACAGGCCATCTTGCGCAAGTGCAGACAAGGTGCATACTTTGTGCATGTGGGCTGCCCTTCTTCCTGCTTCCTGTGCGCCTTCCCTGCCTGCTGCCTGAGATTCCTCCTTCACCCCCACGCTGAACCCTGCCTCCAATTCATTCATTCAGTCATTCACTCAATCAAACAGACAAACATTTGCTAAGAATAGTAACCTAGCAGGGTTTATTTCTCTCTAGGTAAGTTTATCAGATTAGCTAGCATCAAGTTTATAATTTTAAGAAATCCCAAATGTTGCAGCTAAAGAAAAAGGGCACATTGGGGAGCCTGAGGTGGACCCATAAGCGCCACAGGGGTCAGGCTCGAGTGGGACGAGGACGGTCACTCTCTAAATGGCACGCAGGGTCACCAGATGATCACATCTGGTGTTTCTGGTCTTGTGAAGAAGGACAAAAGCATTGTGCCCACAACAACAAAGGGCCCGTGGCTTCATCTTTGAGTTAAGGAAAAGAATTATGAGAGTGAAGTGAATAGTTCCCAATCACAATTTATATTTATAGCCAATCTGGCCAGTAGAGATCGATCTCTGGTCTTTGGGTCCCTGGATTAGTCAGGGTTGTATTACATAAAATGAAAATATGGAAAACAATTTCAATACCTAATATTTGTGTAACATTCTTGCCTGGGTGCTAAATAGCATCCCTTCTTAGATTCCTTATTCAATCAGCAAAAGAGCGCCTTCTACTTTGTATTTTGGGAGGTGAGAAATAGATGTTTTTACATGACATCTCAAATCACATAGCTAGTTCAAGAAAGGGCAAGTCTGCACCCATAACTCTTACTAACTCTCCTAAAGAGAGAAAAAGTTCTGAATCAGCAAGCTGAGTTAGCTGGTGGCGGCAGTAGAATGAAACTGCCTCATCAGTGACTGATCCTGCAGTTTTGAGAAAGGTACGCTTTCAAAAATCAGATTAACTCTGACCCAATAGATTTACGAATGATTACTTGAATAATTTTAATCTTTTCTTTCTTTATGAATTTGTTGTACTGTCTCACTACACAGCTTGGACTCATAGTGATCCTCCTGCCTCAGCCTCCCCAGAACTGGGATTACAGGCATGAGCCACCATGCCCAGTTTCAGGGCCAGTACACCCATGGTTCTGGTGCTGGCATGGCATATGGTACTGGGGATAGAACCCAGGTCCTTTCTGTTGCCAGGCAGGTGCTATAGACCCTTGAGCTATCTTCCCAGCCCTATTTGAATAATTTTATTTTATAATTTTGCCTAATCTTCCACTTATTTATTTAGTTGTTTATTTGGTACAGAGTCTCACTACACAGCTCAGACTTGTAATGATCTTCCTGTCTCAGCCTCCCCTGTAAGCCACCATGCCCGATTTTGGTGGCTGGCTCAGCACGGGGCTGGCATGTACTGGGGATTGAGCTCAGGTCCTTGTGCTTGCCAGGCAGGCACTCAGACTTCCAAGCTGTCTCTCCACTCCTTGAATAATTTTAAATATTTTTTCTTGATTCTGAATAGTGGTAGTACAAGAAAACCTTCCATTTTGGTTTATGATACTCATAAGTTATATGTATAATGTAGATCACTATCCCCTTTCTTCTAAAAATAAAGTGTTGTACACAGTAAAATATTGCATGGTTTCTCTTAAATGGGAAACCTAAAACATAAATTGAAGAGTAAGACTATAAGGAGAGATGGTAGGAGACAAACTCTTTGAAGCTGGAGGGAGGGATCAGGGGAGATGAGGGCTTGGGGAGGGGGACAGAGGGACCGAAAAAGATCAAGTTGTGTCTATCCGTGTACAAAGCCTGAAAACAAGCATAACTTATATACTGTGAGCATATGCTAATGCAATATTCCTAAAAGCTGCTTTAACAAAATACTGTGAAAATTTTCTCTGCTTCCCCATGTATTCAAATCGCTAAGGGGTGTCCCTACTGTGTCACGGTATAGGTGTGCCACGAAATATATCAGGAATCTCTTAAAAAATAAGTGGCCGGACACTATCGATGTATCTACCAATCAAATCACAGCATCTTCGACCATATTCTCATTGCTTTGGCTACATGAGAACTATTTTTTGCAGAGAATGATTAGAGGAAAATGTACATAAAATTTTAAAATCAATGTAAAATTTAAGAACATCAGCTAAATATCAGAGGAAGAAGGGTTCATTCATATAAATGTAATGTGTATGTTATTGGGCGCAGAATGAAGCCACAAGCAATTTCTCTAGATCAGTTGCTTATGTTTTTTGAAAGGGTACAACTGAACAAAGGCTGCGGGCTTGAACAAGCTGCCCAAGAACCTGGAGGAAAGATAAAAAGCCGAGTAGTCGGATGCCACAATTCATGGATCCTGACAAGATCCATTAATTATCGCTGCGTTGCTACCATTTGAACTCATCCAGTCGATTGAGTCTGAGTTCTTGCAAGATCTGGGAGGATCATTAAAGGAAGCTTGAGGCTAAGCACAGATAACAGGAGCATTTTAATATTCTCAGAGCTTTAGAAAGGAGCAGCATGCCGCACACCAGTGCTACACACTCTTCTGAGCTCGCTACATGGAGGTGGGGGCAAATCCCACACCCCCGACTGCTTAAAAAAAAAAAAAAAATAGAAAGAAATATTTAAGATCCTGCTCTGTAGAAGTCTTGAGGCACATAAGAATCTGAAGAAATCTCAGAAGAGATGCATATTACTTCCTGCTTTCCTTGCTATCCTTCTCTTTGAAGTCTTACATCAGCTTATTGAGAGAAAGAAAATAAATTGATTAAAATTTATTTTAGAACACAAAAGGAAATTAAAACTAAAGACAAAACATTGGCCTTGGTTATGGAGGATACCTAGTATTGATCCTTTGATAAAAGCAATATAAAATGTTAAAAATGTTTAAAAGCTCAGCCGAACCCCAAGCTGTTTTTGATCCTATATAAATGATACATCCTAAATAATTCCATTTCATGACTGCTTCTCAAAATACGTATCATTTTCAATGTCAGGATGAAGAGTCTCAAAACAGTTTGATATTATTCTGTTTATATAAATAAAAAGACTGTACACCTTAGAAAAGTTTTACAACTCTTGGAGTTAACCTTGAATGAAACTCTGAAGGATGTCCCCATATTCTGCCCCCCGCCCCACCTCAGGGACACTTCCATCCTCTGCTGGTGACTTTTCCTCTTTTCTACATGTTATTAAAATTTTAAGCTCTGAGAATTGCCTGAGGTACAACAAAAAACACTGTGCTCTTGACCTTATCAGATGGAGTTAAATGTCAGTCCTCTCACTTGATTTGAATAACTCTCTGAGCTCTGTGAAGTTCAGTTTCTTCATCTGCAGAATGGGAAACCAATTCCAATCTCACTGGACTGTTACGAAGAATAAGTAATATATTTAGCAGCAGCTGGCCAGGATCTGGGCATCAGAGACACTTAATGATTATTAACTGATTCAGAATGTCACCTGGTGACAGGTGCTATTGGTTGCTTATTCACTGGCATCCACCCTTCCTTGTTCTCCATTGTAGAACCACAACTCCCCCAAAAGAGATTATCTCTGACACTCCTGTTCTAGCTTATTTGGTAGCTTAGCATCAAAACATCCTTCTTCAAGTTTTTTATTTATTTATTGTTTTTGAGGACAGTTGCTGAGGTATATCTGGAGATTCTTCATTTTAATAGAAGAGAGAGATGATAAAGAGAAAAAACACCCTCTGGGGTCAGATGTGTGAAGGTGTGATCCTTGGAACTGTGGCAGCTATTTGTGACAATGAGGAAAAGGATGAAAGAAAGAGAAGAGAACCAAATGGCACATGTTGTTGACCTACTGAGCCAAGGCCAGACAAATCATTTCCAAAATGTTTTTGTTGTGATCTAAATGAGTGTAACTCATTGTTTAGCCAACAACTGATGGGGACCATGTTTCTTGCAGCCAAAGACATATAAAAATGATGAGACTAAACAGCCCTCTATAGAATACCATTGTAATCCAAGTCACCCTTCTTGAGCTGAGAAATTGATCAGTGTTCTCCACAAAATACTTTGAAATTGCCTTATCTATGAAGGATGATGCAACAGATACTAGATCAGCCGGGGGATGTATGGTTTCTGTGGGAAGATGTTCTCAATTTAGTTATGGAGACAATGCTCACATATGGAAAATCTAAACAATAATATGACTTAGCACATTCTAAGTGCTAAGTTGGCCGTGCAAATAGTCGGTGCTGTGAGAATTAAGAGACCTCCAAAAATTACTAACAATCAAGGAAAACTTTATAGAAGTCTTGGATCTGAGGTTGGCTTGAAGGAGGATTTAGTGTATCCTTTTGGGTGGAAAACAAAGAGAAAGACATAGAATGTAGGCTAGATGAAGGGCACAGGGGAAGGAACACTGTCATGTGACAAGATCAATTTTCCAGCAAGAAGTAAGTTCCATGTAGAAGAGCAAGGAGAAGCAGTGGAGGGCGGGGTGTGGGAGTTCAGGAAATAACATTGTGAGCAAAGGCGTGTGAGTTGGTTCACGCTTGGAAAGAATGAAATGGTAGTCTGCTGGGAAAAGGGAAAGGGAGTTAGAAAGCTACTGAGCTGAGGGTGCCCACGTGGCTGGTCAGCACGGAAGGGAACTACAAGATGAGGATGCTCTCCTAGTGTCCGGATGATGAGGGACCATGGCTGATGCCACAGGCAGCAACTGCTAGGCGGGAAATACGAGCAATTACTGCAAGGGGTGGACAGAAGCACTCTGAGGTACACACGCTTGGGAGCATCCTTCTGGCTCCAAGTATATCTGCAGGTGCAGTTCAACTTCATTTGTACCGAAGGGAAATGAAGATGGCTTGGGATTATGACTCATTAGAAACAAGTTTTTACCTCTAGTGTGTTACTGTATTTTGAGTTTTATATTTAATTCATCTGACATCACAAAACTTGTTTATTAAACAAAATTATCTCCCCAGTCCCTCCACTAAAATCTTATATTCTTCTACAATAGACATCAAAGAAAGGGGCAAAAATGTGTACAATTTACTTATGAAGTTCAGCTATCGATGAGCATGATGGTGTGTAATAACCAAATTACTCAGTGACTTACTAATGGGCCAATGTGAGGCCCCACTAGGCTTGAAGACAGGATCAAAATTAGGGCCTGCCAAATAGCTCAGCAGATTGAAGTGCCTGCAAGCAGGTGCAGGGGCCAGCGGTTCGATCCCCCAGGCCTGCTATGCTGGCACCGCCCCTGGGGCACACTGAGATGGCAATTGAGACTGGGTGTGGTGGCACGTACCTGTAATCCCAGCTCTTGGGAGCCTGTAAACAGGAAGATCACTACAAGTCCAATCTGGTAGTGAGAACCTGAACTCCCTGTAGACCCTTCCCTGAAATAAAATAAGACGGGATCAAAACCTGAATGAGGTCAATAAGCTGGCCTCACTGCAAAAGGACTCCCAGGTCAGCTGGGGAGACAATGTGGCAGTCTATGCACCTGCCTGGTTTTGCATGCTGTGCTGGCCCTGAAACCCTGGGCACCATGCTGTGGCCATCAAAACCGGGCATGGTAGCACACACCAGTGTTCCCAGTGCTAGGGAGGCTGAGACAGGAAGATCACTATGAGTTCGAGCTATGTAGTGAGACTCTATACCAAATAAATGAATAGTAAATGAAAAGATTTAATTTTTGAAAATATGTATTTGGTTGTTGCAGGGTCTCACTATACAGCTAGGACTCATGGTGATCTTCCTGCTTTCAGCCTCCCCTGTGCTGGGATTATAGGCATGTACCACTACCCTCACACTGTGGCTGGCTGGCCTTGGGCTTGGCATGTGGTGCCAGGGATCAAACTGCAGTCCCTGCACTTGCCTAAGTGTGCATAAGCAGGCACTTTAGTCCACTGAGCTATCTCACTGGCCCTCATTTATTTTTTAATGTAAATTAAAAAAAAATGAACTCCAAGGTCACGTAAGCAGTGTACAATTGTTCTTTTCTATTTTGCAGTTCAACTTTCATGGACTCACTGTTTCATGGGGTTTCAAAAAACAGTAGTCTAAATTATTTATTGGGGATTTTTCACTATATTGTGGGATTTTACAATACAGTACAGTATATGTATATTGGTAAAATTGCATAGGCTTATAGATTTAGGATATGGTTAAGAACATTAGAGGAGGCTCTGGAGTGTAACCTTGCAAGAAGTGGGGGACACTGCACGTCCTGCTGCTCTCAGCAGGGGTCTGGTAGAGGACGTGGCTATCGCGACCGAGGAGAAACTGCTGCCATGTCCAGAATCCTGTCCTTGAACTTCCAGGCCTAACAGTTAATTCCAAGAGGAAGAATTCTGTGCCAGCGTCCATGGGCGTGAAAGACACAGACTTGCAATGTGCAGAGAATTACATGGTCAAGGAGAAGATCCATTTTGATTCATGTCTGCTACATCATTTCATTTGACCTATTTTTTTTTTACAAAGTTATGGGTCAGCAATGTTCATTCGCATTTAATAGAACACTTTATTCAGAGTGGATAAAACAGCCAGGTGGATCAAATGAACAGTTTGAAGGATGCAAAAGTATTTGTTATGTGCACACATTGATTCCCACATTTCTAGCACTTTTGGACTCTCTTTTTTTTCCATTTATGTATTTGGTACAGGGTTTCACTATGTAATTCAGACTTGCAGTGGTTCTTCTGTTTTCAGCCTCCCCAGCCCTGGAATTACAGGCTGCGCCCACCATGCCTGGACTAGGTCACAGGCTCAGAGCACCCTGGGGGTGTGGCTGGTGCGACTTGTGGGACTGGAGGACTGAACTCTGGTCCCTGCCCTTGCCAAAGCAGGTGCTTAGTCCACTGAGCTACCTCACAGGTCCTTGACTGTTGTTCTTTAACATAAAGTTATTTCTGAAATCTTGGAAAAGGGATGCATAGACCTATGCTTCATAAAGAGATGTATAAATAGGTGCCCTGCAATTTCTTTGTCAAGTCTTCTTGAATTCATCACCATGCCAGGGAGGATGCACTTTTCAATATGTGCGGCAGGACTCTTATGTCAGGACACTTTCTATTGATGAAGCTATCAATGATCACAATTCCCACGCAACTTAAGAGACCCACAACTTCAAGTTATTCCTTCACTCTTCTGTGAAAACAGTGAGCAGCTGGTTAACCTCTTTCATAAAATAATCTCTTACACATAAGGAGTTACTCAATCATCCTTCCAGCCATAAAAGAATTTTAAAGTAACAATGGAACCAAGCAAAAATGGATGGATATAATATTATCATAATACTACTGTAACTATATTCATCGATCTATTGGACTGTATAAAATAGAAAAGGGTAAGAAAAATGCCTTCAGCTACTCTAGTTTCCTCAACAAATCACTACTATCCCAAGCACAAGAGAAAGTCAGCTTTTCCTTCCGCGGATCAAGCACAGACCTACAGCTGTGTCCAAGTCAGGACATGATCGTGTTCATTTTATATTCCACTATGCCTCACCTCATCTGCTCTGTGTGTTCACTAGGAGAAGTCATTACATTGTATTCTAACATCTTCACATCAACTGCGATGTTGAATTATTCACTTTTGTAGTCTATGGGCATACTGCCCTGAACGCACCCGATCCTGTCTGATCTCGGAAGCTAAGCAGGGTCAGGCATGGTTAGTACTTGGATGGACTCATTCACTTTTGTTTAGGGAATGAAAGAAGTAGTGATTGCTTTGGTCCTCATTCTCTTAATTTATGAGAAACCAAGAGTGCTATTAATTTGAATGAGAATTCTGACAGTTCTACAGATTCTTAAACTTTGCAGTTGATGTGTCATACCTCTGCCCATTTTTCCAGGAGAGCTCCCTGAATATCACAAACTGCAAGAAAGTGTGTGTGTATGTGTGTATTTTCTTCTGTAAGGGACCAAATTGGTGGAGATTATATTTTAGGCTTTTCTTTTACACATATTATCGGGCCATTTCCGGTGTCATAGTTCTCTTTGCTCCTCTCATGCAAGAGGATTTCTACACAACTGTGAAGAATGTGAAGCCAAGTTTGTGTCTGATCAGACTTGATGTCTTGGCTTCATGCAAGTTATGAACAGGTAAAACTGCTGTAAGACATATTTCTACATAGTAGAAAGAATCTTTGGTCCTTTGAAAGGCCAAATCCAGCTTTTCAGAGAACAACACTGCTGAATTTTATCAAAATCATTTATGGTGAAGGTCTTCTTGGGCTTTTCATAAAATGTCACTTTTATTTTAGGACAATTGTATTTGGCAGTCTTGTGAAGAGTTGGTCTGCTTACTAAATAAGTATAGAGCACATTCACATTCCTATTGAAAACAGTGCTGAGTTTGAACCCACACCAATTAATCTTTTGGTGGGTCTGCGGCATGACTGACTTAGTGACGATACCTGCTACCTTTTAAGCAGAAGAAATAAACAAAAGGCATTAAAGCTAAGTAATTATGCTACAGTCATTCCCACCCAACACCCCATCCATTCTTTCACACTGTACTTCTTAGCTCGCCTAGCAGACATGTGCCAACATCTCTCCCTGCCGATTTCACCTTCAATGCTGCTGAGAATCTGCCCACTAATGACCATAATGAAACATGCTTTGTGTGAGAGCCTGTTCATTTATTTTCATTCCCGTGAGTGCCTTCAGAGACCAGAGCTGCAATCACGGCTACTTACTATTTAATTCCCAGCAAAATTTATGGTCAAATTGAAAAATGGAGGCAGGCAGCCTGATGCAGGATGCTTTTGTCTGAAGTGTCCTCATGGAATCATTATACTTGCATTAATCTTTAATCTGCAATTAAACAATCAGTTCTATGTAAAAGATAGCGGCAAACAGATCTCCTGTATGTGTCCTAGACAATACATCTTAATGGGAGGCTGGGGGAAGGGTGAGAATAAGGTGTAATTAGGACTGAATTCGTCATGGATCCTGGTTCAGTAGGATGTTATTTATGAAGCCGAAACTTCCTAGTGCAAAATGACTTTTGTGTATTTAGATGTTTGCCAAATAGCTGCCTCATCTTTTAGTGTAGGGGACTGCAAAATAGCGAAACATAAATGCAAAAGAGAGGAAGAGGGAAGGAAGCTTGGCTGATAGGTAGATGTCTTGGCAGAGCTAACAACTGGCCTCGCATCCTAGTTCCCCAGTGAGGTGGTCTGCCTTCCAGCTTCCACAGATGCTTAATTGGGGACGGAGGTGGACAGGCAGGCCTGGGCACTGTAGTCATTAACAGGTAGTTTGAGGACATTAGGTGCTCAGGGTTGTCGATATCCTGCTGCTATCGCAACTGTCAACAAGGTGACACCTTCCAGACAGAGTGAAGCACCTGGATAAGAGAAGCTTTCAATAACCAAAACAAACAAAGCTCTCAAGAGTGGACCAAAGGTCCCAGTGTGCTCTCGGAAGAGGAGCAGTGAGGAGAATCATTCTAGGACTTTCTGCTGGTGGAAAGAAACATTAGCAGAAGAATGAATGGATGAAGCAATAAAGCAAAGTCACTGTTTCATGTGTGGCTGGCTACCCAATCCAGTTTTCTAACAACTTAGAACAAAAATGAGACAGGTAGTGCCTATTTGTAATTGTGATTCTGTTTGGCTGCTTCAGTTTTCTAGCAATATCTGTACAGTAGGAAAACACACAGAGTCAATTGGTCAAAGCACAACAACTATTACAATAGAACGAATCTAGGAGAGAGAAACAAATCAAGTAAGAAATTGTGTTAGAACATCATACTAAAAGGGTGACTTTGTTTTTCAACATGTATCTGTCTACAGGGCATTTTCACTTGAACATCTATGCTTTTTCTTCAAGTTTTCATGGTCATAAATATGTACTAATAGGGACCGTAATGGTCTAACTTTGGGGAACCCTGGGAATCTTGAAAGTCTGTCCATCACTCAATGGCATTTAGCTATGCTTCCTGGGTGCGAGTGTGCAGTAGAGGCTGGGATTTGGGTGCCGAGGGGAATCTTCAGAGGCTTATGTGCAGCGGCTGGGGTCCCCTGTGCTTAAAACACCAAGAAGCAAGTGCCAAGTAGCTGGCATGCGGAACATTTGCTCCTGGAGACCAAAGAAGAAAGGAACAGCAGGAAGAGGAGTGCATAGGCAAGGGTTTAGAGGAGCTGTGTCCAAGACACATCCCCGAATTTCCTATTTCTTACAGGCATCACGCACACAGAAGAGGGATCATGTTTTTCATGACATTAGGTACAGACAAGTCGATAAAATGTTAACTGCAAATCTGCCATCAATCTGCTGTTTTTAGTGTGGTTTGGAATCAAGAGAACATATGGCCAAACACACTGCCATTAGTGACCCAGAAATAAAAGTCACTTTCAGCACAGAACTATCTATAGAAGAATTTCCTAAAACACCATTTAAAGCAGCAAAGAATTTGTTTCTTCACAGTACTTACAGCTTAGCCTTCAAGCCCTCGAGATAAACACAATTAAAGACGGGCAAGTGATAGACTTGCACTGATTGCAGCCACTAACTTAAGCCGTGAAGGATATTCTAAGGTAATATTTTGTAAAATCTCTGGTGATTTATTTTACTCTGTGATATCACAGGTTGTGAGTTTCACATCCTCCTGGGAAGAGAGAGCTGAAGGCATAATCTCCTGAAGAAAGGGAAATCTCTCCTCTGGTCTTCATGTCTTGCCTGTCTTCAGAGACTTAGGACCATAACTCTTAGTATCAACTGAATCATTGCAGCTCATTCAATCATATTTATTGACCATCTACTAAGTTACCAGGTTCTGTGCTAAGCACTGAGGATTTGGAGGTAAAAGAGAATCTAGAAATTGTTTCCATTCAGAAAAAACAGATGCTGAAGCCCAGTATCACAAGCAACATAAGCACACTTATGATACACCGTAAGAACCCCTAATGTACAAAGCTGACTCCAGGTGTCTCTTTCTAATAGTTATCAGATATTTATACTTTCTATTTTAGTCTCAACACAAAATCTGCTCCAAAGCATTTTGCACAATTTCCCCCACTCCCGAGACTCAGGTGGTCATCCCTGCTGGTCAGGTGTGCCCCTCAGGATCCTCCTTCTTCACCCTTTCTTCTCCCACCTAATTACTCCCGCATCTGCTTTATACTCACTCTGTAGTAATTCTCACATTTCCCTTTTCGCTTCTCAATACTACCCTGATCCAAGACTTAGCCTTCTCAGATTAAAATTGTTACTGTCATCTGCCACCTGACTTCTACCAACATATTTAATAGTCACCATTTTGAACATGCAGCTGTCCTGTTTGACCCTAGCGCCTCTCTCCCCTCTCTTGATTCCAACTCCTAGCAGAGAGTGTAAGAGCGCAGACCCTGGAGCAAGATTTCCTGCTGTTTATAGACAAGGGACTTGGAGCTCCATTGGCAAGCTCCTGAGTTACCTGCAGCAGAACAGGAGGATGTAGCAGCCCTTCCCTCACTACTGTGCTGTGCCATTTAAGTGAGTTAATTTTTATTGAGTACTTAGGTCTCAGCCTATTAATATAGCAAGTGATTTTAAAGTGATTAACTAAAAAATAATTTAAAGATTTAGCCTTTCATGGGACACTTAATCTGAGTCCCGGCTTCTTAGTTGTATAACTGATAATGAACTTCTCCAATTTAGAGAAACCGGAGTGGGGGGGGTGTGAGGGGTGGGGGAGGTGGGGTGGGGGGTAGGCGTGAGCCTGACACAGAGCACAGGCAGAAAGGGACCACTCCAGGCGACTCAGGGCCCTCTTGCTGACATTGAGGACTCTACAGATGGTTTTCATTA
>NW_004524676.1:1003530-1031767 GCF_000260255.1 Octodon degus | reverse complement strand
GCAGCAAAAATATACACTCCAGAAAATATATCTGCTCTCTTTTGCCACAGTTGCTCAACGGACACTATGGTGTGATACGAAATATTTCACATAGAATTGGGTCTTATTAACAATGCAGACTGATAAGGCTAGTGAACTAGTGAACATATGTACTGTTTTTTTATTTTTTAAATTTTAGGAAAGGGTCTACAGGATGTTCTGGGTTTTACTACTAGATCGGACTCGTAGTGATCCACCTGTTTACAGCCTTTCAAGAGCTGGGATTATAGGCGTGCACCACCATGCCCAGTCTCAATCACTATCCCAGCATGCCCCGGGGGCAGGGCCAGCATGGCAGGCCCAGGGATTGAACCCCCGGTTGCTGCACCTGCTTACAGGCACTTTAATCTGCTGAGCTACTTGGCCGGCCCTTGTACTTTTTTTACTTGAACTCATCTATTGATTTTTTGTTGTTGTTGCTTATCAATTACATTGATGTTTTAAGTACAATTCATCATGCTCAATGGATTTTTTTCTTTTGTGGTACTAGGGGATTGAATCTAAGGCCTTCACACTGGGCTAACATCCCCTTTCCTCTTCGTAAATAATTTCAGGCAGGATCTCAATGTCATTTAGCCCAGGCTGGACCTAAACTTACATTCTTCCTGTCTCGGCCTCCCAGAGTGCTGGGATTACAGGTTGTGCCACTCACCAAGTCTGGCTTTCAAAGAAATAGTAAATATTAAAATGTTCTTTGAAAAAATCAAATTGTCTTTTAAGAAGAAATTATAATAAGGTAGCATATTCTATTTTAAATGGAGCACAACTGTAGGAGTATTTTTAAAAATAATTTATATTTATAATCACTACCAAAACAATAACAATTATTATTAACAAAGTCCATGAAAAGACCTAAAGTGACATCAATTTGTATTCATTAATGCATCAACTATCTTTTGAGTTTCTGAATAAAAATCATCAAAATCAGCACCATCAAATAGTGCATTCAAATTCATCAGTGTCTATTAAATACCTACTGTCCACAAAGTAACACTTCAAAAATCAAATCACTATAATCTTCCTTTTTTGCCAAAGTAAAAAAAAAAAAAAAAAAATCATTCTTCGAGCTAAATTTAACTACTTTAATACATTTTGAGATGCAGTTAAAAACAAAATGATTTACAGACCAACTTGGCAGGCTATTGATTTGAATGTCCAGTTTGTAGAACACAAGAGTTAAGAGACATAATGACTAGTAGTCAGAAATTGAATTGGAGCAACAATATGTAGGAAAAAGAAAAAAATAAACTCCAAAAATTAGAAAAAAAAAATTCAAATATGATAACAGGGTGTAGTTAGTAGATGGAATAATGTAAGTTACTTTTTAAAATTAGCTAAATGTTTCTTTTCACTTATATCCAAGTTTGAATTTGGAAAATAATTACATACATACAGAGTATGAGTCACATAGAGAAAAGTACCAGCTACAAGGCAAGCTGATAGGCTTTGATTTTGCACATTTGGTGCCTATCAAGTTGACTGCTTCTCTCACAAGTTGTAGCATCCCTTTTCAACTCTTTTTTGCACAATTTTCTTCAAAGACATTAATTTCTAGGTTGCTAGTCAGGCAAAATGATGCATGCTACTAAATATTGATACGCTAAAATTGGTATGCTAAAAATGATTGATACACAAAAAAATTTAGTTTTCTAAATTGTTTTCCCAATTCTAATGAGGGAGTATTTCTTTGCCTACTACCTTA
This sequence comes from Octodon degus, assembly GCF_000260255.1. NCBI lineage: Eukaryota > Metazoa > Chordata > Mammalia > Rodentia > Octodontidae > Octodon > Octodon degus. The sequence goes on along the minus strand of NW_004524676.1, from coordinate 1,030,026 downwards.
CTGTTGTAAAATTCAGGCAGCCTAGCTCCAAAACTGATGGAGGAAAGAATAGTTACCAGGCACAGGATCAGATGGTTTGAACAATGGCAAAAAACCAAAAGAGAAAAAAGTAGGTTCAGCAGGTTGTTGATGACAGAATTGATTCTAATTATTTTTCATTAGGTCGTGCAGATGCGAGGAAAAGAGTGTGGGAGACAGTCGTTCCTCAGCTCTACAGTCTTTGCTAGTAAGTATACACTGCATTTGTGGAAGGCCCCACAATGTAAATAATAATATTCATAATGGTACCTGTAGCAATGCAGAAGCAAGCAGCAGGCCGAGAATTTACTGGGCAAACTGTTGCTGCCAGCATTTAAAAATAGCTTTTTCAAATGGGCAGGGGACCGATGGATACAGAGGAGGGGGCGGTGAACAGAACTCGGAAGCATTGTGTGCACACACCAGCTGCCTGTGAGGTGCGGCGAAGTACTGCTGACAGCACTGCTAGAACTGAACTTGAAGCTTTCTTTATAGAGGACAAATGGGAGGCAGTGAATAAAGTACATTTTCGCAAAGGCAATTGGCATATTAGTCTTTCTAGTCATTTTCTTTTTGGTTTAATTCCAGTCAAGATGTGTCTTTGATTTAGAATTAGGTCTTCTTCAACTCAGTGTTCAGGAGGTGGTGTACAGAGAGCAAACGGCTGATATGATTCAGAGCTAAAATACCCCCCCCACACACACAAAGTCTCATGTGTTTGGAATGTGATTGGGTAGTGAGGGTCCCACTGTGCTGACTAGTGGCTGATCTGCGGTAGAGTTTAGGAGTGCATATGCTGTAAGGGACGGGGCCAGGTCAGGGGGCACCAGATAGTGGGAGCATGACCGGAAAGGCTATATTCTTGCCTCTGGTCCTTCTTTCTCCCTCCCTCCCTTCCTGGCTGCCATGAGTTGAGCAGGCTTCCTCTGCCGCACTGTTCTGTTCTGCTATTTCTGCCTGCTGACCATGAGCTGAACCCCCTAGAACCATGAGCCAAAATAAACCTCTCCTTTGAATTGTGTGCATCTGGTGTTGTGTCCCAGTGACAGAAAGCGACTGAGACAAATGCCCCACAGTCTTCTAAAAGGAATACATTCCCTCCTTCCTATAGATGGGGATGATTTCCTTTCTAAAGCCCATGTGAGTCTATGGATGATGCCTCTGAGTGTTCTGTAGATTCCAATCACTCAGTGCATGGGGTAGAGAATTTAGCTGGGAAGTCAGTCAGTCTGTCAGTCAGTCTGTCTGTCTCTGTGTCTGTCTCTCTCTCTGTCTCTCTGTCTGTCTGTCTATCTGTCTCTCTCTCTCTCCTCCCTGGTTCATGTGTGGTTTCCACATTCCTGAGGTTCACCTGCATGCCCCCTTAAATCTCCCCCTTTTTCTGTGTTTGCATGGCATTTTTCCCATACTGAAATTATAGTACACTCAAGTTGTGTTGTAAATATTAACATGTTAGGTTCTGCCTCCAGTTAGGTAGTAGTCTACTAGTTGGGTTATTTCTATTTTCTATCAACAAAATGCATCTTAGCAGGTATTCAGCATGTGTTTGTTGAACAAATAACAGACTACCAAAGATTACAACAGGAATATACTGCTGAAATAACTTAAAGGAAAAATGAGCCCTTCCATTAGAATGACAAAATTTATCAACACAAAAAGGAACATACCACGAATTAGAAATGATTTGTAGAATGTCCCATTCTCCCACTTTATATAGACTTTTGCTTGGTCAGAGAGTACTGAGTTTCCTCGGGCTTTCTGCATTATGAGTTAGGAGTTACCAGGTATCACCAGGCAATAGATCAAAATCAGGTGGTAAGTCACAGGCTGGATGGCGGATAAACACAAGTAGGTAAATTCAAATGAGTAGCCACTTTGAGCAAGCAGCTGAACTACATCATGCCACACAGAGATTCAAGTACCTCCTCTAATGGAGTATAGAACCCAGAAAGTCTCTCCCACTCAGTCTTACATATGCACAATGTCCTTTCTTTTTATCCTGTTGAACAGAATAGGAACAACATGGGAATGAAATGACACTTCTGCAACGCTGCAGACTGTTCAGCTGTGAATTATTCCTCAGCACCGTTACATAAAGCACACAAGCATATTCATTTCAACTGGGTTCTTTTTGAAAGAATGTGCTATTTAATTATAAATATTTTCCCTCCATGCCAAAAAAAAAAAAAAAATTCTCATTTGCTTTTGAGGCTGGTACCATGTCAAAAATTCTTCTTCAGCTCAATGTTTTTCACGTTGTCACACTGTAATGAATTGAAACTTCTCACGCACCTAACTCTCTACTGTCACCCTTCTGTGTCATTGAAAGATACGCATGGTGTTTGCGGCTAGGTACACTGAGCTCCTGTCAGGAGCTAGGCTATTTTGTACTGCAATGCAAATGACTGCATTCATCACATGAGCTTTGTTAGTTATTCATTGTGTTCCTTATCTTTCCTTTCCCAAACCCCAGGATTTTGCAGCAAGCACAGAGGTGCGTCAAGAGCCACATCAGCCCCTGTCAAAGGTACCCTTATCAGGCAGAGCCGGGTGTGCTGGGGATGACCCGCCAAGGCACCGCATCCTCTCCTCGTTCCCCTTCTTTGTACATAGTGGGATTCTTTGTCCTTATTCTATGATATGCTTTTCTCAGCACGGTTCATGGTATGTAAGACCCACAAACATATCTGAAAAAGAAAAAAAAAAACCCACTAGAAAAAAAATAAGGATTTGAAAAACCACGAGGGTCTTTTTACCTCTTCTTTTCAGATGGAATGGATTATTTGTCTAGCCTCCCTACCTAGAAAGCTTAGTTGTTTCCCTTGATTTTTTTTTTTTAAACACAAACGTAATTATTTGGAGATGCCACAAACTCACAGGGGCCTGGCTGGCTGGAGTCAGGGCGGCTCAGCCAGAGGAATGCTGGCAAGTTGAGAAAGGACCATGTCATGCCTCTGATGAAGGGAGGCACAAGGGACTCCTTTTCATTACATTTGACACAGCTTAACCGAGTTCAGCATACCTTACTTCATCCTTTGGGGAAAGGTTTGCTTTTTGGACAGGCACTAGAGATTAATCCGTCTCTAATTTCTCCTGCTTTTCTAACTGCCCGGGGATTTGTGTTGGAGATAATGGCGGTATTAATGCCTACCCTGGGTATAGAAATTGCCTTAATATAACAGGGAGCGCGAGGAGCACAGCAATAATTGCCCCTGAGTGATAGCCCTTAAAGTAAATGGCAATAGAGCAAGGTCCACATCCAGCCGTCTTTAATGAAGTTTGGGGCTTTTCTGATGAGATTCCCTATACAACAGGCGGAGAATCAGGGCAGCCTTCTCAGTTTTAACCTCTAGCCTGAATTTAATATGGCCTTATTAAAGATCTTGGCTAAGTTTATTCTGGCATGAAATGCAATAAAACAAGGCACAACACATGCTGTAATTAAAGCAGTTTGGATAGTACCAGATGCTTAATAATTATGGATTTTATCAGACAGTTGTACTGGACAGTGACAAAAACAATGCATTGATAACGAACTGAAAATGGCATAGGAGGCAAGGCTATTCTAAAATGCACTAAAGACATCCACGGATATAGTTTGTAGGAATATTTGGGCATGACAACTTAAGCTATATAGATATCCGTAGGTGACAGTCCATAAATAAACAGGAAATCAAGACAGCCTTAAGAAAAATTTCTCCTCTTCTTCCTTTCCATTGTTACAATGAAGCAGAAGAGCAGAGCAAGGCCACTTATTTCCCACTGTCCAGATCTCATACAAAACCGTGGCCCCGGGGATGATGGTGGTGGTGGGGATGGGAGCTGAGTTAAAGACACTCAGTGGCCAGAAGCCCCAAAGACTGGCACCATTCGGCTGAGTTCAGCAGGGCACCTGCTAGTTCTTCAATACACAGGTATCCCACTTACAATTCTGTCAGCACAAGATCAATTCACACCTTGTCCTTGGTCAACCAAATTTCTAGAAATCCATGTTTTCTTAAGGTTCTCAGATAAGAAAAAGTTTTAGAAAAACATAAGAACAATACATTTGGTTATGAGATGTGTAGAGGCAATTACAAGCGAAATCTTTTCTGGTTGTTTATTGATGCGATTGGATGTCATAACTTAAATATCTATATCTTCTATATTGTTTCAATGTTATGTCCTTCCACTTCACACACACCCCAGGGCAAGCTGTGCAAGCGGGAGACAGGTGTAGGTCCCACTGATTCCCTTAGAGAGAAAGACGGATTGGTGTAGGCCATGACAGTTGTCCACCCATGCGCACTCACTGGCTTAAAGGCCAAGGAGTGAAAGAGATACTGTAAATTTACTCACTCATTTAACAATAAAATTCCACCCCAGTGGTTCTAAATATGCTCCGGCTCTCATGTATCTCAGTGTTACATCACATCTTCTTTTTCTCTTGATGATCACTGAATTTGCCAGGTGAATTAATTAAAGAGAAAAATATTTAAATTAGTGCTTGGATGTTTTCACATGTGAATCATGTTGCAAAATATGTCCTTAAGAAAAAAAAAAAAAAAAAAAAAAACCAAGAAACAAAAACAAACAATATGTACCAGAAAAACATAATGGAAAAATTTGTCACCTGACTTCAGAATGAATAGAGTTTGAAATTTTCTAAGTATTTTGATCCCATGTTCACGCTGGAGCTTCCTTGGATGCTGCCAAGTGAAATAACGATGCCATTGAGCAGCACCATGAAAGACATGGTAGGCAGGAGCAAGAACTTGAGTGTTTCTGTTGCTCAGAATTAACCAACACATCTGAATCCATTCTGAGTTTTTTCCTGCAAAACAGCAGACAGGAAACTCAGAAGTGGACTAATTCGCTCAATGCTTGGCTGGATTTCTGAGGACGGCTACATGCGTCTTCCATTGAGGGCCTTTCCTCCATGTTCATTCCAGGCCATGCTGGCAGCGTCTGCCTGACTATTCTGGTTGAATATGGCTGGCGTCACAGAGTGTAGAAGACAAAGCAGGCATTTCTGGAAGTAATTGAATTCTATGCTCCTGACATCCTTGGGGATGCAAATCCAACCCTCCCAATAGGCTTACTGTGGAAGCCAGGAGAGGCTCGCTTGTGCTCTAGGGTCCAGACCTACAGGGCTTTCTCCAATTGCTGAGCTCCCAGAATCTACTCTATGTTAGGCCAGAGTAGAACTGCATCTTATATAGAAATAGATAACTCATATCTCACAGAAACAAGATAATTTACCAGGAGAAGGAAGATACCCTTTATCTCATCAGAAACTGAATGTAAGTTTAGGTGGGATTTTTTGATTTTTTTATGATTAGAGTGATACGAATGGGAATGTATATTGACACCAAATGTAGGTGAGTAATCTACAATTTCTCTTTAGACTTAAATAGACCACAGGGCATCCTCTCTGAACTATCAAGTGAGTTTTTTGTTGAATGTAAAGGTGATGGTCACCACAAAATACTTTTTCATATGCTTGTATCTGTTTTACTTACTATATCCTATAAGGTGCTGAGTTCTCTTTTGCTTATATCAAGACTAAGTGGCTTATCGCCCAGTGAAGGAGGCACTGTAATCAATATTGTAAAGGACGGGGAAGCTAAGACAGGGCTCCTGCTGTCAAGAAGATCATAATCTAAGAATGAGCCCACACAATGGTCCAGACTTAGAGAAAGCATAGCTAAAGCACTCCAGTGAGTTTCTAATTTCTCGAGCAAGGAGGCCTCCCAAGGAGTTTCCAGCAAAGAAGAGACAGTGGCTAAGTTCAAAATGAATCTAGCTGCCAGCCAATGGCCCAGTTTGGCAGAATCTGCAAACAGAGCTTGAGAGAAAGCTCACTTTGATTAGAGTACTACATGCTTAAAACATTTGTGAATAGTACTTGATTTTGTACTTTTTACAGATAATTGAGAGGTACTGGAAATTTCTGAGCTTTGTTTAAGGAACATTTACAGTATGTGGCAGTGGAGTATCAAAGGTAGTCTATCCCTTCACGTTGGCCTTGAGCAAACAGGGAGGGACCGGCAGTCTGGCTGTGGACAGGCCTCACGTGCTTTAAACTCAGCCAGTTATTTTGTTACTACCAAGACCATCAGTGAGTTACTGTAATTCCTGTGTTTCCTTGTATGATGACTTTCTGAAAGCAGCAGAAAGAATTACTGCTACAAAGTGGCATTCATCAATTTCCTTACTGTTCCCTTTATAACAAAGAAACACTCCTCCCTAAAATTCATTATTCTTTTACTTCATTTGTCAAAGTCTGACATTAATCAATGTTCTGCTTCACTTTCAAAGGTTGATGAGACAAAATATTGGGATCCAGCCAGGGCCGCTCCCTGGGTCACTGGACACATAGCCTGGAAGACAGCAACTTTCCCAAAGGAAAGACTAAGTGGTCTCCTATTTTTTTACCTGAATAGCTTCATTTGTTTTACTCAGTTAGAGAGATTAGCAGCACCTCTTGACTAATGATCAATGCCTTCTAAACCATGTCAATACCTTTCCAGAGTTAAAACATAATGAAAACTTAATGAAGGCTTCCTGGTACATTAACTTTCTATGAGAAATATACCTAAGGAATGCACGCTCAGCAGTTGAGTGACTCCATCTGAGTTTTATAGGTATTCCCCACTTAACAATTTAGTTCAACAAATGCTGAGCATCTATTTTGTTAAAAGCCTTCCATTGAGCAATTCTGTGGGATACAAAACTGATATGTGAAGTGAACATGTTCCTCAAGGACCCTGTACTCTACATGATAATTTAGTTTCATTTAACCCCAAATTTTATTAACCTAAAGCACTGATTGACAGAGGAGACAGACATTGCTCAGTTATCTCAGACTGAATGCAATCAGTGCCGCTTCCAAAGTCTACCTTGTGGGAGCATGGCATGGGGTTCATTTTCAACATGAACATGACTGCCGTTTTGTGGAGTGTCTGCTGTGGACAAAACACTGCTCCAGGAGGTGGAGCTGGAGTGCAGGAGTGAATTAAATATGAAAGAGGCAAGCCTTGCTCCAGAGGACAGAAATGTGTACTTGATTTAAATACAAAGCACCTGCTCAAAGTTCAGTGAGAGTGTCCCAGACAGCAGTATGGATTTTTGGAAGAGAATTCATTTATTCTATTTAGGGTTGAGAGGACAACATGAAGCAGGTAGCATTTAAATTGGGCTTCAAGGTGAGGTGTGATTTTTAAAGGTAAAACTGAGGGTTGTACCATATCTATCTTAATCCCAGTGTTCTAAAATGCATTTATATAAGCAAAGTCTCATTATCAGACAGTGGACTCAGGGCTTGGGTGTTGTGGTCTCTTCTCTTCCTCTCGGGAGCTTGTGCAATACAATGTCCTGAGCTGCTTGCTTTGCACTTGTGATTTGCTTGGTTTGGTGTCATCATGTGAAGCTCTCCCTGCAGCCCCCGGCCAATGACCAGGTCTCTGGGAGGGTCAAGCCCTAGGGAAAACACTCCCTGTTGTTTATACCAGGGGCCTAGAGCATCCTCCATGCAGAGGAAGTTACGTAGCTGTGCGGAACACAGTCTCGAAACAGAGGCGTGTATATGAATGAGGAGGTCAAATGAACAATTAGAAACTCCAGTGATCCATCTGTCCCTTAGTCCAGCACCATGAAGGTGTCCTCCTATCCATAACAGAGGCCATGAACTTAGTCAGCTAGGGCTATACGTGCATTTTACAACAAGCCATAACTCTTTTGTCTCATGAGAGTACAGGGACAGCAGAAGGCAACAGAAAAGCAGCGATGACTAAGAGATAATTCTCTGTATATGTAATAACATAGAACAATATTAATGCAGTATTACATGTACTTTGTGGATGTTAAGTATTCTTATAAAATTAGTAATATATGACTATAAAACACATCACAACTTCTAAGACAGTTTATATTTCAAACATGTATTGATATCAAAGCTGGTTGCTTGCCCAATCCTGCCTTCAGCTATGCTTTAAGAAAACTGGTACAGATATTTTACTCTTGTTCTTTTTTGTTGTTGTTTTTTCAAAATCAAGTCCAAGTGAATTCATCTGTAATAATTTACTTATCTCCAATCTTTTTTTCTAGTCTTTTTATAGTAGGTTTCATATTCAGCACATGAAAAATTATGCATTCAAAAGTTTGAAACCAGTTAAGTATCTTTTTTAAATGAAAAATTAAAACTTTTGAAGACTGATTGTTTAATGTGTAATATTATAAAAACTAGCAAGTATGGACTTTTGCCCATTCTCAATACATATTTCAATAGTAGGGTATTTATTCAATCTCGGAATAAATTCTTGTCAAAATTGCAACTAATATATAAACAAAAGGCAGAAGTAAAAACATGTCTTAGGCCAAGATGTGTTTATGATATCCTGACAGAAAGTGTGCAAATAGGGAAAACTGACTCCTCGTTCACAAGAGGCCAATGAAGAGAGCTAAGATCCATCACACTATCGGTCAGGTTGGGAATGTTGGCAATTCCAGGCCTCAGATAAGTAGCGCTGTCCAAGTCATAGCTCCGCAAACAAAGATCATTTTCCCCTCATTTAGTCAAAAAAGTAACGCTTTTATTGTTCCAGAAGCTTTCCTTTTTTCTTAAACTAATGTTAATTTAATAGATATTTTCCCCCCTTGGAAGGTAGGTAATGCAGAGCCACATTGGCTACACAATCCATCTGTTCCGTGCGTTGTGGCCTGGGAGGTTCATTTAATTGATGTCTACTGCAAAGTGATTTATATTGATAGACATACACATTTTAGAGTGTTGAAGTTCTTAAACAGCTTCTTGAAGTCACAGCATCTTGGGGTGCACAGGGACCACCCAAGCACTGCATCTCCTTAGCTGTGGAGTCCGACTCACCTACAATCAGGATGAAGAATCAAGAGCTGGTGAACGCTTCTGAGATCAAGTGTGCCAATGGATAACTGAAAGTTTGCAGCAGATGAAAAGGCTTGCGTATGACACAGATTTTAGACAAAGGCATGCTTCCAATTTCTGAATGTTCATTTATATTTTTCAAGCTGCATTACTGCATTGGCCAAAAGAGGCATATGGTGTTTCAACTACTCTCTAAGCTGCACATTTTTAACTTGTGCATGGAAACACATTTTATAATTTGTTACATCAGCCTCGATCATATGCCTGGTCTCCATACTTTTCTCTAGCACATCGCCATGTTGTTATGGAGTACTGCTGTAAAAGGTCAGGTTGACAGAACTCCCAGATTTACTAAAGGAAAAAGTAGCAGAAACAAACAAACGGGCCTTACTTGCTTCTGAGTGGTGTCTCCAATCCCCAGTCAAAAGCTTTCACCAGGCCCCAGCTCCTAAATGTCCCACCACTTAACCACCACCAGCTAGGGACCAGGCTCCCAGCACACAAGCCTTTAAAGAACACAGTGAAAGCTTATCCAAACCCTAGCACTGGCCACAACTCTTCCAACAAGCCTCTGAAGGTTTCTAATGATGCAGTTAGAAACTGCCTTTTGCAGCCTGGCACTAAGGATCTCCCATGACATACCTCTTGTTCCTACTTGGTGGTCCCTTAATCATCTTGCCTTTTCCCAAGTGCCCTCTGCTTGGCTGCTAATTTCCTCTGGCCTGCCCCTCATTCTGACTCCCTGCTTTCCTGTCTTTATAGCCAGAAGGCTACATCTCCAGCTTGTATTGCTGGACAGATGTTCAAGGACAAGCTTGACTCTGATATTCCTCAGCAGGCTTTACTGGGAAATCCTTGGTCAGAGAACCCCTATTTCTAGGTCAGAAGTGGCATTTTGTCTCTCCAAGGACATAGTCTAAAATGTTATGCTGCTGAGGGTTAAGGTTCCTGCCTTATTCAGCTTTAGAGCTGCCCACGTTGGCACAATATTCTGAACCTAGAATATATTCAGTAAACTTGGGGATTTAATTGGATGGTCACTATCAAATCCTAGGTTACTTTACTATTCATGCTAGCAAAAAGTCTTTAGTGCTTTTCAGTTAATTATAAGAGCTACATTTTAAACTTGCAAATTAAATTATTTTCATCTAAAACAAATCCCATACTTCTGACATTGTCATGGCTGAAATTAGCATAGATGGAAAAGGTTCAGGTTCTGTGAAAACCTGAACAGGACTGCAATTAGTACAAAAAGCCAGCCATTTTTTTTCTACTCTACCTGATAAAAGGAGGTGAAAGAGATTACTCATTGCTTCCTGGCTTAAAAGTTTCAATGTAGTAATGTTCACTAGAAAAAAATGAAAAAAATGATGTTTAAAATTTAAGCAACTTTTTCCCTGTGGACAAGTTGGTTTGTATTGTTCATTGGACTGGTCTACTTTAGTAAACAACCTGACATAAAATGCATTTGGGAAAAATGTATGCAATACTTTAGGGAATAGATTTTTTTCCTGAGACATACTATTTCTGGTTGTACAACCTGCACCTAAGCTCAGCTTTCATACCAGAAGCAGTATAACTCGCCAGCATACCATCTGTATCCTACTCAAGTTAGTCAAGCTCCACACTGCTTGGAGGGTCTAGAGCGGGGCTGGCGCCCTCGGATCCATAAGGAATTAAAAGATGGAGGAAAGCAGTGATTTTACATGTGAACAAAATGGATCCAACAGACAGAGACAACACAAGGCACGATCAGACGCCACAGCCTTTAGCACAGATGAAGGCTCATGGGACGCCAGAGACAACCACCCCCCTCCCAGCTGGCCCCTGGTGGTTAGCACTCGCCCTGGGGCCATGCACGGTGGCCACAAGCGAGGCATGATGTTTAGTCCTGCCTTCTCTACTTTCTCATGCATTTAGTGTTAAACAGTAATAATTCTTAGCTCTTTCTTTAAAATTTCTCTCACTCTCGCAGCGTATCGCAGAGCTCACCGTTACACCATACTTCAGAGTCCCCTCAATTTTGTAGTAAGTTCCTACTGCTCTCTCAAATTTCCCAGAGCTGCCCCTCGGGCCCACTATTCAGCCTGCGCGCCTGACTCGATCCTGCTGGTTGGTTACTTCACCTCAAACACCAGCCACAACATCTAAAAAAGGCCCTCCACAAAAGTTGTTTTAAAAATCACATATATTCGTTCAATCCTCACATTTTCTGCCAGGCCCTATTCTAGGCACTGGTAGATGATTTTCACTGAAAGCGTTATTTTATTCATGCAGGAAGACCTCAAAGTGGACTACCGACTGCATAAGTTTGGGGTAACTGTCTTGCCTCAGCTGGTTTTCTTCTTTACCGAATGGGAAAACATGCTTGGTCTACATAGATCACAGAGTACCTAGGAACTAAAATATGAGGAAGAGCATTGAAAATATTTTGGAATGTCTAAATCAATAACGAATCATTGACATCTGTATAGATTGCTATTATTCTGGAAAGAAACAGTCAATGTGAGAGGAGTGATATGGGTTCCAGATGAGGGGAAACGCAGAAGGCTTCCCACAGCAGTGTCTTCTGAGCTGAGTGCAGCTGACACCACTGGTCTCCTGGGCTTCGCCCTGCAGGCAGTGGGGAAGCAGGCCTCAAGGCTTCCGAGCAAGGAAGCCGGGTCATTAGTGCATGGGCAGCAGGGCGAAGGACAGCTTGAAGCGTAGAAACAGAAGCAAAGCGGTAGGTCAGTAGGTGCACGAAATACGGGCTCAGGAAATCCAGAGGATTGGGGCTGTCTCAGTTACTTTTCTCCCGTTGCTGGAACAAATACCCAACACCCAAAATAAAGGAAGGAAAAGTTTACTTAGCTCACACTTATTAGAGGTTTCACTCCATATTCGGCTGGCTCCAAGGCAGAGGGGTACATGGCAGAGAACAGCAGTTCATAGCAGTGGAACAGCGACAATGGCAACAGGCCAACAACAGCAACAGAGAGAGTCTTATTTCTGTCTCTTATACTGCATTTAGGCTCTCTGACCCAGGCTTGGGGAAGTACACACACCCATAATCCCAGCAGTACTAAGATTCGTAATCCCAGTGGATCATGAATTAATCACAAACTCAGTAAGTCCCTGCCCTAGGACTGTATGAAGCTTTGGGGGGACAACTAGACACAAACCATAACAGGGGCTAAGGGAGGAGGGAAGGCCAGAGAACTAGTGCAGGAAAGGGACCCAACTTGTTTGGAGGGGTGGAGGGGTGGTGGTGGAGGGTTTAGAGACAAGCCAGGGACATAACTGAGAGATAAGGAGTCTCTAATTAGGATTTGCAGTGAGTGAAGATTGAGTTACTTTTAGCCCAGAAGGAAGTAAATTTCTGTTCAAAGGAGTTGGGGTTGATACCAAATGTAAGTGTACAGTGCTTTTACCTTGGTGTAAGTACCGAATACATACGAAATGATGCTGGTATTACAGAAAGTATTATTAGAACCAAAGTGTACTAAGTGCTTTGAAGAAATCTTCAGAGGCTTGCTCAGATTAATCTGCATATTAAGATTGATGTGGCGTAGTATGAATTGCTACCCTGACTATACTTTTGATAATATTGTTATTTTACTTATTTTTGCTGCTACAGTTGAAAGAGAATGTGATTTTTTCAGAGTGTTCCAAAAAGAGATTTCCTTCTGAGGTCTGAAAATGCAATTGTTTTATATTTGAATTAAGTAGGCTCATCTTTACTCCTACTGCTGGAATATAATGCCTCATGCATGAGGTTCTCATCACTTGTAAGTTTTAAAACAAGACTGCCATTTCTGTAAAATAATGCTAGCATTAATTACTTATCTAGGGAAGTTCTTTTACTTAGTTTCTAAGCCTCCTACATGTAGAGTTTTTTTTACCTGTGCTTTCTGAATTTATATTTTATTTCAGTCCTCAAAAAAAATACATGTTTAGGTAAAATACATCCTCTTCCAAAAGGAAATTCCAGAGATATTTTAAATATGAGGAGAGAATAAGAATTGAACTACAGACTTTAAGGGTTTAAGACAACAATTTAAAAGCACTGGGTAGGCCACCTCAGGCATTTCTAGGCCTCCATTGTCCAACACAGTGGCCGCTTGCAACATGGAGCTAGGAAATTAATTAATTAATTTAGTTACTATGAGCAGGATATATTTATTGGGGGAAAGAAAGCTCCTATCCGAGAGAGGGACAGGAAGGGCACCCCGAGCAGGTGGTCCCCAGAACCAGGAAATGTAAATTAGCTTAAATTAATAAAACCAGAAATCCACTTCCTCAGTGACCGGGCCACGCTCCAGCTGCTAAAAGCTCCATGTAGCTAGTGGTCACTTCACTTGGTGGTACAGATAGAAGGATATTTTCATTATCACAGAAGTCTCTCTCCTTGCTTGCTGAGACCAGTTTTCCCATAAGTGGAAGGACGTACCTCCAAGTCTGATTAGTTCCACTGCCCCATAGTTAGTCCGAGTATTTGTATAGCAGATGATTATTAATACTTTAGAAAATGTGGCCCAGCTAGGCCATTGCCAACTTGACAGCTGTTCACTGATATATTCTATGATCAAAATTTGAGAGTGGCTCCTGTCATCCTGGTGACCAATGTTTCTTACTTTTTTATTTTTCCCTCTAGAGATCCTATTACCCATAGGATTCAAACTGTCCCATATATCCCTGGGAAATCAAGGGAATTAATCCTAAGATAATTTATTTTATATTATTGGGTTAAATTCAGTTCCCTTTAAATTTGGTAAAATGTAAAATATATCTATAGATTCATATACCTGTATATACCTGTATGTCTCTCAAAAATATGACTCTATTGTCTCCAAAGACACAATGCTCCAGTGTGTGTGGTTTCCTCTATCCCTACATGGGACCCTTGGGAAAAGAGAGGGATAGGGGACAAAACCTGGTGGCTGCTGGTGGGCAGGTTTTATTTTTTCTCCAAACACACTAAACGATGTAATTAAACAAATGTTTTAACATTGCAGAAATATCTTGCTGTTTGGCCATTTGTTGAACATAAAGATAACACTCCATAGACACAAGAAAAAACTAGGAAGATTGGCCCTTCCACAATCATTATAGTTCTGGCTTCAATTTACAATAATGGTCAATTTACTTATCGGCTATCAGAGAACATAAAGTGAGCCATTATGACAGCTCACCAGAAGGAAAGAAAACGAATGTGAAGAACATCTGATCTAATTGATTCTAGTACTGAGAATTCACTGAAATAACTCCTGACCATAAACAATGTTACAGCTATTAAATTCATCTTGTAAAGATCAAACATTTCAGGAGATTGAATTTTAAAGCACGCTGAATAATGTGCCTTTATAAATTGGAGAGGTTGTTTAGTAAACCTAGCTAATTAAAGCACTTAATAAATGGGGAAACCCACTCCTCTGAATCTCTTGTTGGTGCTAGAGAATTCTCACTTGCTCTCTCTGAGAACTAATCAATTGAAGGGCACATTTTTCTTCTCTTTGCTCTTTCCCATCAATTTTAATGGGTACAAAACATCAGTCACAGAAGATGTAATGGGACAAAAGATGGATGAGTGCCTCTGAAGCCACTTGTCACAGGACAGAAAACATCCTGATGAGGTGACCGTGGCCGCGCAGGGTTCAACAATATGGCCTAGACAATGTTTAGTAAGCGCAACTACATCGCTACCTAATGTGGCATTACCACTCGGCAAAATCAATCTCCAGATATAATTCGTCAGGTCAGGCTGTGAAAGTCACATCCTCAAAGCATGCTCCAATGACACTGTTAATTCCAGAAAATGATTTAAACCAGCAACGAAGTGGACGAAGAGAAGAACAATCTCACCTTAAGGAGCCCTGACCTTGTCTCACATGTGCTTAAAATTGCTTTGCAGGGAAAATTTTATCATGCTTTAGAAATTATGTCCACATAGCACAAGATGAATTGGTGTAGGCGCTAAATGCCGAGGTCCCGCCTCCAGAACCAAGGCACCTGCTGCCCCAGTGCTGGGCGCTGGCGGCTACTCTCACTTTGGTCCTCTCCTGAGCCAGAGGCAGTCACCTGGTTTGAAGTTGTGTCCTCGCCCCAAGAATTCCAAGATTAGACAGTGGTGCAGCGCAGCAGCGGGGCGGCGAGGCATGGCCGGGGCCATTCTGGAAGGCCATCCTCACCTCACCACTCTCCCTGAGACGAGGTCTCCATTGAGACTGCACCCCAGTTCTCCATTCTCTTCCTTCTAATCCAACATCCTTCTTCCCTGCCTAGCTGTGTTCTGACACTGTCCCCCACGTTCTCACAGGAAAAGGTCCCTTTCAGAACCTGCTTGGGGAACTACTTTACTTAGACACTACATATAATTAAAAGGCTTTGCCTCCACAGGAAATGAAGATGGTAGAAACCCTGATAAAATGAAATAATTATGGACTTTTAGGTTCAGAATTATTAGGTAATATACTAGTTTTGTTTGTTTGTTTGTTTGTTTGTTTGTTTTTTTGGGGTTAGGACTTACACAAAGAGATTTTATTTAGTTTCTTAAAAAACTGAAAATATATTACATTTAATAGTTGAAGTAAGAAGCTTGATGCTAGTGGTCTCTATATCCATATGCAGGCCAGTGACTAAAGTATATTAACACATTCAAAGCCAGGGAAACCATTTTTAGGAGTCATGGTTTCCTTTCTGTGGGATTCGAGGTGATATGATGACTCATTGTTTCTTAGTTATGCCTAATGTGATTTGATTTATAATTATACGCAGACAGTTCTCTAAGGTCCTGGGAGTCATCTCTTTGTCTCTTATCCACCTTCTCAAAGCAAGAACTTTGAAGGATATTAAAACATGAAACCAACCCAATACGAAACATATCCGCAGAAGATTCTACATCTCCAATTAATAAGTAGTTTTTCCTCTTTCCGAATTTTCTGTGATCTGTAAAACAGAGATAACACTGGCCAGAAAGATGTGACCACTTCAAAGCTGTCAAAGCAAGCTTTAAAGTGAGGAGCCAGCTCTAAAATCATTTTCTGGTGACAGCGGAAAATGAAAGTCAGAAGTCTGTGGTGGGGGAAGAGGAACCACTTGGGGACGGTCCTTAGCATATTGGTTATATTGTCCCCGGCTGCATGGGAAACCCCGGGCAGACCCAGCAACCATGTCCGTCAGTTGCAACGAAGTGTCAGTTACTCAGCTAGAAAGTAGTCCCCCACCGAGAAGGTTATTACGTACCTGTGACAGCCTTAGAAAGTATAAGCCAGGCCAGTTGTGCCATTTTTTCTAGATGCTCTTGTTATTTCTATTTTTAACGTTATAAAACAATTTCGTTTTCCTGAGATCCAACGCGTATTCAAGAGAGTGGAACCGTAGCATTAAAGATAAGTGAAAACAAAGCGTTTTGAAGAGAACTTGTATTTAACTTAATCTTACAACTTTGTAATATAAGTACTATCCAAATCAGTCTGAAAAACAGATTTAATGTATCTGTTCATAATGTACTGCACACGGGGCACTGGGCAAATGAATCTGTAATATTCATACACTTGTTGAGGTTGTTGGTAGTGACTGGTGACATTTTCCATTAGGAGGCTCTACACACTGCGGTACAAGGTTTCAGGGTAAATCCTGAGGGGATTTGACTGACCTTGGCAGATGCAAAAGTTACATTTCTTGTTATAGAGGTCTTGCTTTATCTTGGTCTTAACCATCCAGCAGAAAAGTATAAACATGAGGTATAAAAAGTAAAGCCTTATTAATATGCTGAACGGTAAAAGGCTTAAGTCAACAACTTCTGACATTGCCAGTCCTGTGGATAACCCACTACTATTGTGGTCTACTGGACTATATTGGATTATTTTGCTGAATTCACACACCTATAATATTTGAATGGCAATGGAATATCCATCTCTGACAAAACTAAGCAAAAAAGGGGAATATCAATGAAGGACCATTTTGTAGAGGAAAAAAAAACTATATATCTGTATATACAAAACAGGATAGACATACAGCTACTTTCTCTTAGTTCAATGAGAAGAAAGATTTGTACTAATGGTGTTTAGACAAGATATCATGTCTGCATCTTGTACTCTGAATAACTACTACAAAGACAACAATATGCCATGTATTAATTATTGTAACTATTCTACCAGCCTGTTTTGAAACTGTCTCATTGCTACTTCTTTCTCAGTAAAATTAAAAAATAGAAAAAACTAAATTAAGTGATTTAATTTTTGCCAAATCAGAAACAGATATTTTCTAAATCTTGTAAATCTATATTTCGTCCACAAGAAATCTCATATTTCCCAGGTAAAAGGGACTTGGTGTTAGAAGGACATGTTGTTTTCAAATAGGAAATTATGGTTGGATTTGTATAAAATTTGGAAGGTTAAGAGAGTATAAAAAAAGCAGATTATAAAGACTGCTTTATGCCAGGCATGGATTCAGGGAAAAGTGGAGAAATGATTTCAAGCCCTCATGGTCTAATTTATGATTCTACTAAGTGCATTAAATGGAGTGCAGTGCAGACAAATAAACAAAACCTCTTCAACATTTTAACTTAATGTTTGCAAATTCCTTTGTTTTTGTTTTCAGTCCTACAGGTTGAACTCAAGATTTACCCTGAGCTACAAGTCCATTCTATTTTACTTTACTTTGCGGTAGGATCTCCCTTTGTTGCCCACCTTGAGGTGCTCCTGCTCGGTCTCACAAAGTGCTGAGACTGCAGGGATGTACCTCCCAAGATACACCCTGCTCATATCTTACAGAATCTTACAGGCTGAATGAATTTACCCTCTGGGGGAGACGCAAGGCTTACATATGGCTATGGAAGTGGCCATCGTAAGTAATTCCTTTTGTCCTCGCCTCTCCTTCAGCAGATTTCCCCAGGATCTGGATAAGACTCTAGATGGACATTGCAAATATGTTTAGTATTGTGTTTAGCAACTAATCGGGAGTTCATTTTCATGGGAACAGACAATTAATCTTGGTTAAAAAAGGTTTGAGTCGCAAAAATTTAACATGTACCTTCTCTGAATTTTTCTGTCTGAAATTATCTGTGGGTCACTAAGTTTCCTAAAAATGGTAACTGACATTGAGAATAGAATGAGAGATTATTTTTATTATATTCTTCATGGTTCAAACAATATCCTGGTTTTTAAAGTAATAGCTAATAAGAGAACGAAAGATGGATTTGAGTTATTGGAGAGAATATATTCCTAGTATTTTATAAATTGGTTTAGATTAAAGAGATTAAAGTTTTAAAACTAATTTTAATGTTTTTCTTAGGGTTATTCTTTGTCTTATGTTATCTTAATTAGGATATTTAGACTTGGAGAAATTATTCTCATTTAGTGCTAGATGATTATAAGACCCAAAGGCATCATCAATGGGGAAAATTTGCGCAATTTCTCGTTTATTTTATAATCTTCATATTAAATTCTTTTCTTACTAAAAAGGTGAATCTATAAAAGAAATAATTAAGCATGTAGCCATAGCTTACTCCTTCAATGATGGCTATAAATCATGTACAATAGTAAGCTATTTTTATACCAAGTAACTTATTCAATTGCATAGGATCAAAAGTTGCCCAATGAAAAATATGATATTAAAAATCAATAATCAATTCATTTCACCACCAATCTTTATTATAAAGATTATATGATACCTTATTTTACAATATATAACCATATAATTGCTAATATGCACTAAAACATGTCCTAATTGAGGTACGTTATATCAAGTTTTCCTGTACACAGGATTAAATAACCATGATGGCATCTGAGGGCACTCTCTCTGTCTCTCTGTCTCTTTGTCTCTGTCTCTCTCTGTCTCTGTCTCTGTCTGTCTGTCTCTCTCTCTGTCTCTGTCTCTGTCTGTCTGTCTGTCTGTCTGTCTGTCTGTCTCTGTCTGTCGGTCTCTCTCTCTGTCTCTGTCTGTCTGTCTCTGTCTGTCTGTCTGTCTGTCTGTCTGTCTGTCTGTCTGTCTCTCTCTGTCCCTCTCTCTCTGTCTCTGTCTGGCTCTCTCTCTCTGTCTCTCTCTGTTTCTGTCTCTGTCTGCCTGTCTCTCTCTCTCTCTGTCTCTGTCTGTCTGTCTCTCTCTCTGTGTCTGTCTGTCTGTTTGTCTGTCTGTCTGTCTCTCTCCCTCTCTCTCTCTGACCAGTCTTTTTCCCTCCCACTATAGTTGCTTCTATTACTGAGGCCTGAAGACAGGAGATACCAAGAGGGTGCGACACATCCTATTCTGCTTTGCTGTCATCACTGTCACACTGTTTTGTGGGCAGAACTCATTTAGCAGTTAGGCAATCCCCCTCTTCTCCAGAAGTCCTTACTGGATGAGAGCTTCAGAATGCAGAGTCTATAGGTGGGGTTTTACTCTCCAGAGGACAAAACCAAAACAAAAGACTGCAGGTCTTGAGATATGCTCCTGATGTTCAGGGTCCAAATTCACCTGGGTTACACCATCCTCAACTCTGGTGACGAGGGCAGGGAGAGGCCAGGTAAGGAAGTTGAAGGTAGGATCAAGAGTGGGTGTTTGTTTGTCTGGAGAACAGAGATGAGCATTTTGTAGGTCTAAGTCCCCCTGCCCCATATTTTTTGTTTCTAAAATTGGGATGTAATTAGTAATCAATGTGAATGCTAAAATGTTCAAATTAAAATAAGCTTTCCAACCCTCTCTTCCCCAAAGTGTGCTTGCTATAATATTGACTCTTAACAATTAGGGCATATCACAAAATAGATGCCAAATTCAAACTCATGAAATCAACAAGGTAGAGCTCAGGGCATAGTGGGGACAATAAGGAAGCAGGATTTCTTTAATGAATACAGTCATCACTATGTCCTCACTCCTGTTCTTTGACTCAGTCTGTATTAAACACTTTCTCCGTGCTGTATACTGTGTGTAATGGTGGAGCAGCCCAGACGCAGCAAAACTCAACATGAACACAGAAGCTCTGGTGCAGGGGCAGGAATTTGTCCCTCCGATGGGGGCTCAGAGAAGACTGACAGAGGCCAGACCTGGCACCAAGTCATTAGGAATCCAGGCTTCCATACAAGTAAAGATGGAAAGGTAGGCACCCAGGGCTTTGTGTTAAAAGGTAAGAGGAAAAGGTTCACATTATTTCCAAGTAGGAAATTATAGTTGAGCTGGCTAAAACTTGGAACCTTGAAGGGAGCATGACAAAAGGCAAAGGAGTAGGAAAGGTGCTTTATGGCGGGCACAGACTTAAGGAAAGTGGGGGAAAGGCCCTGGGAGCCCCTAGACAGATTATCTCTCATCTGTGGGATAATTGGATTTTAGCTATTTAAATGATAGGGAAAGAGGCAGTGGAGAAGGTTGTTTTTCTATTTTTATTTTATTTTTTTCTCTTTATGTCCCAAAGGACACCTTCTGTAAACTTTTAAGAAATGATTCAAAAAGCACCTTTTATTCTTTCCCTCATCTCTTCTTCCCATTCCTTTATCAGTTATCGATTGAGTACTTACTAGTGCCAGGTGATCTAGTTATAGGTCACTTCAGCAGATACAGGTGGAGACGCAAAGGAACAGCACGAAAGGTGAACACAGATCTTAGCATTAAGCATATTGTAGCTTCAATTCCAGGTGTCTGCTTGTTGACTATTAATGTGGGACTTGGGTCAGGGAGATGGCTTAGTGGCATAAGCGCCTGCCTGACAAGCTCAAAGTCCCGAGTTCAATCCCCAGTACCAAATAAATCCCCCCTCATCTTTCTCCCATGTGCAATGCCATTCCTATGTATTACCTCATGCTTGGGGCTCAGTATCACCTCAGCACTCTGTCAGGTCATGTGTTAACTCAGTGTAGCACGTTTCCTGTTTCCCATGTTGCCTTAACGCTGAGGTTCACGTGCACATAGGGAAAACCAACTTCTTTTCTTATAATATGACCCCCTATGGAAATAGAGTATACAGCACATTTAAGGAAAAATGACAAGTCTGTTGTGGGTCACCTTAGCAAGTCTATGCTCTTTTTAGAGAAAATGCTCAGCCAACCAAGTTTACACTATGTCATGATTGAGATTAACCTCACATTCTCTCCAATTGCCTCCTGAAGGTGTGCAGGGCCCCGTGGTCACAAGGGTACTAGGTCCACTTGTTTTTGCATGGAGATCAAGACTTTTAACTACCATCTAAATCTCATATTCTGCTTTAGTCAGATTGTTCTTTTAATGTTCACAAAACACTTCCAACAAAGCATCTTTCTATAAATGTGCGTGGGGGCGTGTCTTGTGCACCAACTCCTTACCTTCAGAGGAATGGGCATGCAGCCATTAGGTGGAATTTCAAAACTAACCTTGGCTCTTAATGAAAGCTACTATAAGTCATAATTCCTGTCAAGTTGCTCCACAAAGGCCCTTCTGCCCTTGCCTGTATGCTGTTGTCCTTTCTCCTTAACATCCACCATGGTAGGGCTATATGTTTCTAAACTTGCCCTCCAAGGGCTCCTTGACACTGTGTCCCTTAAGCGTCTTAGCTTGTGTCTCTTCAGAAGCTGTTACTGAATACCAAGCAGCACACGATGGTGAGTGTCTGGTCATTAGCTATGCTTATCCCCTGGGAAGCACACTGCCCCAAATTCTTCTACTCTAAGAAAGTAGCATCTGTATTTTACTGTGACTCAGGTATAGGAACATGTAACCACTGACTACAACAGTGCTCTTTCTTCCGTGCGTTGATTATTTTTAAAGTATAGTGCACGTTATAAATATTCTTTTGTTCACATAGCCTTAAAGAGTGTCATTTTGATAAAATAAAGGTACCAAGACAGACTCTTAAAAAAGTCTTGAGAGGGAGAAACTAATTTTCACTGAGATGAGAACAAGTTTCCAAATAAATTTCCTACAGTATTTCTATGAGGCTTCATAAAACAGAAGGGAGGGGGGAGGAGAGAGCTTTACAAGGACCCAAACAGCCCTAAAGAAAGATTTACAGCTTGCTTCAGAATGGCACAAATTAGCAATGAGATGTGATATGGTGAAGCACAGGAGAATACGGGGCTGCTAGCTTTTAAGCTTTTTGTTGAAGGAAATAATGAACTCTTCATAGCACTCCTTTTAAAGTTGCCATTCCACACTGGGAGAGGCAGAATTAAGGAGGAAGAAATGAGTGCAGCTGGAAAGAAACAGAGACGGGACAGGTTATGCCAGTGCTTGGAAAGGGTGCATTTAGGGCTGAAAGATGCAGCTGCACCCAAGTCACCTAGAGCTGCCAACGTGCAGGCAGCCCACTAGTGCCTCATGGTCCCTAAATCCACAGGAGCCGCAAAGAGATGGCCCTGCTTCAGAATAACGTCTAAGCATCTTAGGGTGCACACACACACCCAAGGGTGGGCACTGAGAGAAAAGTGTTGCAAAAAGATTAAATGATCGAGGCAGGCCCATGCGGGGCATCCCGTTCACTTTTCCCCACGAATTATAAATGCATCAAAAGCACGGAGCTGTTACAGAGCCACAACCTGGGGCCTCCACTCCAGCGCCTACTGGCTGAATATTGGTGACTTTCCTAATCATTTAATAAGATTGACTGAATATCTATTAAGTGGCTTGTGAAAATTCAATATGTGAAAATCACCTTATAGGCAATGAACCTACTGGGCAGTGATTGACGGTTGTAGAAGGAGTTTCACTATCAATTTATCTTCATAGTTCATTACTTAACTTGCAAAGTTAAGAAACTACTGTTTGCTAAAGATGTGCGGATCACTTGTTACTAACATAATTGGAAATGAATAACAAATGCTCAATAAGTATGCAAATCAGACTGTGCATGTTAGAAATATTTGAAATTAAATAATTTTCTAACCAGATTATCCCAATTAGCCAAAAAAAAAAAAAAAAAAAATCAAGTGAGTTCAAGAGTCCAATATCTCAGCATACCTACCAGTTTTCAACAACGTATCTTCCTGATGTATAATATGGAACAGAAAAAAATGTTTTTCTCTACTATTTCATCTAAGGAATTATACACTCAGAGACAGCCAACCATTAGGGACTGACCCCAGGGCCCTGTACACGTTAGACAACAGCCCTGGGATGGAGATGCACACTCAGCCCTTTTTCTTCTGTTTTGAGCCTCAGTCCCACTGAGTGCTCCAGCTTGCTGCACACTGCCTCAGCCTCCCAGGTACTGCCATTACAGGCATGTGGCTGCACACATCAGCAAAATGCACGGCAGTCTCATCTTTCTAGTAAGGACCAGTACTTATTAAACTTACCTATAATAATTTAAATTATTAAATATTTTATAGAAGTCTTTTGCATATTAAAACACTACCATTTGATTTTTTTTTTTAAATCTTGGATAATGGAGATTCTGGGGGAGAGACAGATGCTACATTTTTTAGTCACCACTGTCTGAACATAACAGCTCAACATAAGAAATTAATTGAGCTTACTTTTTAAAGGAAAAGGCAGGCAACTTTCAGTTTTTATTTTTTATTTTATGACAGGGTCTATAGGGTCTCTAGTGTCTCACTGTGTAGATCAGACTCCTAGTGATCCTCCTGTTGATAGTCTCCCAGGAACCGGGATTACAGGCGCATGCCACATTGCCCAGTCTCAATAGCCCTCTCTGCAGGCCTGGGGATTGAACTCCCGGCCCCTGCATCTGCCTGTGTACTTTCAGTTTTTATAGTCTCAATTTTAAGTAAGTTTATATCAACAGAAGAAAAGGCTAAGAAAAGTTGCACTCCAATGGGACTAATACCTCCAGGCTGACAATCATTTCTCAAGTTCTGGAAGGTACAGTCAACCTTTCCACTGAATCCAGTAATTTCTGGAATATTTTAGCACATTAATGCCCTGAAGTGCCCTGGAATAACCAACACTGGGATAGGGCATGTGTGAGGCATTTACAGAGAAGCATTTTTTTTTTTTTTTGCCAGCTCAGCCCACCCTGGGGGAGGGGCTCGCATGTGGTGATGGGGATCGAAATACAGTTCCCCGAGCTTGTCTAAGCTTGCCTAAGCAGGCACTTTAGACCTCTGAGCTATCTTGCCAGCCCTGCCTGAAATGCATTTCTTTTGTAGAAGGCAGAGGAGGAAGTGGGATTGGCTGAACCGGAGGCACCCAAGTGCAGCCCCAGGGAGTTGGAGAGCTCCTGGCTCCACTTGGCGGGGAGAGTGAAGTCAGGCTAGAGCACCAGGTCCACCTGACGCTGCACCAGCCATCACTGATTTGGGTGTCCAGGGTGGAGAAGGACTGAGGAAGGATGCAGGTGAGTGGCTGGGACAGGTCACAGAGGGGGACAGCTAGACTCTTTCGCCTACCACACCCCCAGCAAGCGTGCAACAGATCCTTCCTGGAAAGGCATCTCGTAGCATATCACATATTTCTAGATCCACAGATGTTCTGGTGATTAATGTCTGACTCACTCCATTGCATTTGACCTCGTTGGCCACTGCCTTTCTACAATTCACCCGTTGGCTTCTCCCACCACTTTCTGCTCAATCTCCTTACTTGGTAACAAATTTAGTTTTTCTCCTTATCCGTGTTCATGCTCCTTCTCACTTTTTGGGTCTCTCTCTCACTTTTGAAGCCTGCCTGGGGGTCTCAATCAATGCAGGCTTGTTTGTCCTGGGCATTCACTACTTCACCATCCAATGGACATCGCTCAGAGAGAATAAACAACATCAACAGCCATCTTTCCCTTTCCAACACTCAATTCCCTTGTCTAATTTCTTCTGTCTATAAACTTACTCCCGCTGCTCAGTCCCACAAGCCAGAAGTACAAAGAATTTACTCCTCCCTGCTCTGTACTTCTCCTTAATGGACAGGCTCTGCCCACCAACACAGCCCATGTAATGACTTCCTAGTCGGTTTCCCTTGCACTGCCTTCAATGAATGCCAGTACCCACAATAAGCAATTCTATATTCTTACTTAAGAGAGTCTCTTTCCTTGGGCCTGGGAAGATAGCTCAGTGGCACAGTACCTGCATGGCAAGCACAAAGTCCTGAGTTCAATTCCCAGTACCAAAATAATAATAATAATAATAATAATAATAATAATAATAAAGGTAAGAGTCTCTCATTCTTGCTTCTTCCTCTCTCATCCAAGAACAGCACACAAAAATAAAGAAAAAGTAAACATATCAGCATGAAGGACTCTAAGGTTGGTCTTGTCCAATTGTAGAGCAAGTCTGGGGCACGTTTCTTCCATCTAGGCTTTAGAGACGCCATGGCTGACAGTCCCCTATGCGCAATCCCTTCCCACAGCTTCGTTCTACCTGTTTGCCGCCGCCATGGACTTCCCCTTCTGCACATGGAAACTCTCGGGCTACACGTGTCTCTTCTGCAAGACTCTGCTTCTCCACAGCGAGGATGGCTGCACCTTCTTTGTGCTCACCATGGTGAGGCTCATGGCCAACGCGCCTTAGGAAGCCACAGCTTACAGAAAGTTGGTTGAACCAACTCACGGTGTGTGTGGAGCTCAGGGCCTCTGAGAGGCAAAAGGCGGGACATTCTGCTGGGTCTGTGCTCCTTCCTCTGATTGTAAGGAACAGACTCTTACAACAAGAAAATAAAACGGGGCTTTACTCCTGGCACTGGGAAAGTGAGGTCACTCTGAGGACCTGCTATTTATGTTTCAGATGAATCTTGTTTTATATGACCTATCTGCTTTAATTCTCAGAGGTCTCTGATACTTTAGGTAAGTTTGCTCCTCACAGACGCTATGGGCCACAAATCTGAGCAGTCCACTGTCCACATAAATCCTCCTCTCCCATTCTGCCCTTTTCTCCCTCTCTCTACATTTTTGTGCATCCTAATCCCATTGTTTTCTCATATAAAATTCTGAGAGTAGAAAACATTTAGATGAACCCTCAGTTTATCCAATGTTAGTCTTGGGCTAGAAAGAAAGGCAGAGTGAGAAGGTCCTTGGGCAGAAACTGAGAATGGACAGCTGAATTCTGAAGAGGGGATGGATGAGCAAGCCATCAAGGTGGGTCTTGCTGAGGAGCTGCTGGGAGATGAGTGGGAGAAGGCACCTGACCTGTGGCCCCAAGTGCTTGCAACTCAGTACTTCACAAGGGAACACAATACGGACTAACAGACAGACAGACAGGAGAAAGGAGATGGAGAAAGTACAATCAAATGCTGCAAGAATCCCAAGGTGGTAAATGCCAATTTATTTCTATCAATAAATCCCAAATTTTCTCTGCCATGTGGTATTTGGAGAAGTAGAGATAGACAAAAAATGACGATGGAGCTGGATTACGGAAAGCATTCACAGAAGCGGAAGGAACAGCGCTGACTGGCAGGGATGTGCACTGGGAGGTTGGCAGGAGATGGGGAAAGGTCTGGAATGGTCCAGAGAGCTAACACATCCCACATGGGGAGGACGGAGAGAAATCCGAAGGGGCCCTAGGGTTAGCTGAGGATGGCTTCAGGTACTAGAAGAAGAAATTTTCACTACATTTTACAGTAGTTGGAAGCCATTAAACAGTTTCTAGAAAATTATTACAGCAGCAGTAATCAGGGTAGACCACAGCACTGATAAATTTAAAAGGGCAAAATTCTTAGCACCTAACGAGCAAGAGAGAGTGAGCAAGCAAGTGAGCAGGAGGGGGAAGGAGGAGGGGGAGGGGGAGGGG
>NW_004524676.1:990106-1003344 GCF_000260255.1 Octodon degus | reverse complement strand
GAAAGAATATAGAAATATAGAATCAATAATTGTACAAAGACAGAAATTGAAGTGTAAGAATGTACAGAAGTAAAATAGCTAAGAAGGCCACTGTGTGGATGGAGAAGACCAAGTGGCTCTTTTCATCCAGTATTTCTGAGTTTGGCCGAAAGCTAGCAGGGTGAGCCCCTCCTTAGTGCCAATGCACGGGGGCAAAGGATGGTGTTTGGAGGCAGAGATGAAGAGCTTACGAACTGAGCTTTCATCATTTGGGACAAAATGCATTTCTGAAGAATCTGGGATAATATCTAGAAGTGAAATTGCACAGGATTCAAGATATTGTACAATAGGGGAGGTCTATTTAAAAATAAGAGGATATTTACCTCCTCATCGGTCTTGTAAGCATTAACCAAATGATGTTTTGGGACAAAGAGCCCACTGCAGTGCCTCGACTATGGGAGCCACTCACTGCTCCCTGTGGCCAACGCTCTTGTTGTTACTGGTGATACACGTTTGTTCCACTTAAGGATACGGGTGACGAGGAGAAGTCTGAGCTGCTCCCAACCATTCAAGTGAACAATTCAGCTCTGTCTTGGGCAACAACATGAGGGTGCAGGAGAAGAGGGTTAGGGTAGGGGCACTGCTCAGAGAAGCCAAGCTCTCCCACATCTGGTGGGCCCCACTTGACTCTGACACGGAGGAAAGTGAATTGCTTTTCTCTGATTTAGCAAGTGAAGACCAAAACCATTCATTATTACGTTATTGGGTTTATATCAAATCCTACGTATTGTAAAAACCCAAACTTTCTGAGATTTGCCCCTGATTTTAACACCAATGAATGTCCCATGGATAACTTTTATATTTAATCAACCAAAGAGTTTTATTTGAATTACATGAAAAAAATCTGACTAAGAAGTCATTAGAATTAGGTATTAGTAAATCATCTCACTCTAAATTTCTTGATAGGTCAGAAACGCCTCTCAAGCTATTG
This sequence comes from Octodon degus, assembly GCF_000260255.1. Classification (NCBI taxonomy): domain Eukaryota; kingdom Metazoa; phylum Chordata; class Mammalia; order Rodentia; family Octodontidae; genus Octodon; species Octodon degus. Next base: position 1,002,374 of record NW_004524676.1, on the reverse strand, counting down.
TAGCGCTCGTGGTCCAGGCGTTATCCCATCAGACCAAAATGAAGCAGGCAATTCAGTTAATGCCAACAGAGAGGCATTGTTCAAATTACACACTTACTAATTCTTAAGAGGTTAATAAACAACCTAGTCTGAGTAAAATAGATCACGGCAGAAAACAGTTGTGTCTCTGGCACACATCAAAGTTGAGGAATACATAAAGATACACGGAAACTGCTTGGTGTGGGATAACCGGAGCTACCCAAACCAAGACGCTGGGCTTGCGCTCGTGCTGGACCCTGATTGGCCCCGCTCCGCTGGAAATTAATTTTCCTGAGGTGGCGCGCCACCTCTTTGGTAAGCTACAAGTCTCAGCTCCCCTACAGGAGGAAGAAAGGAAGAGCTGACCCCATTTCACACCTAGCACACCGTTCTGATTATCTCACTCGTCTCCTCGGTGAGCATATTTGCATTTGCTTGCTGCAGTTATAAACCTGAAACTCGGCTCCACTTGGCCTGTATTATCAGGTCACTAAATAGAGAAGGAAAATGTGAAAAAGCGCAGTCTCATAATGATCGTGTTATAAAAATACACAGTTTGCTGTTGGCCATGCCTTTACTATGCACATACTTTTCCAATATCACATCCTGAGGTATAATTGAATTTGCCTTTTCTCTTAAAAAAAAAAAAAAATAACCAGGGAAACAAAAAAGCAGGTGACTGGAGAATTACAAGTTAGTAAATGAATACATAAATAAATAGGATTTGGGCAGCCAAGTGTTACTGTTTATGTGAGCAGGCTTATTTTTTAGTGTACCAGTTAAAAACCCCTTACCTTCCAACCTTAAACCCCTTTGTAAATGGAGTCTGCCCTGGTGGGGCCGCCCAGGGCCCTCCCAAATACCTGGCTAGGAACGTGCTTATTTCATGTGTACTCTGAGCCCCCATTTCTCCAAATAAAAATAGCACCTAGTCGGCATCGCCACACGGGGCAGCAGGCCATTATATGAGCCTGTCACTACTTTCCTTTGATATCTTATCTAGTCCATTAACTCAATAAAATAGAAGGCAAAGCTGGGGACAAACTGTAGGAGGGCTCCTCTTGGAAAGCACATGCAAGACCTTCAAAAGCTGGGGCTTTAACTTATCTACTAAAAGCCAGTTAAATGGAAGCTAATACTTCATTTTCCGGGTCCCCTTTATTAAAGATCATAAGTACTGCCACTCAGAAGTAGAGAACTCTGTGGAGGAGTAGAGGTAAGGCAATAAAGAATGTATGGCTTATCTATTTTCTCGAGATTCAGGAAGAACTTGAAAGCAAAATCACAGACTAGCATTTTAAACATCCATAACAAAGGTTCTTGGTCTTTAGCAAATGCAATTTTTTTTTTTTTTTCAGAGTGCAGTAATCCTGCTGAATTTCTTAGTGGAATATAAACAGCTTAACCTAAGCATAATCAGGGGGATGCCAGCTACCACTTCTGCCATATTATAGTTTTATATCATTTAGTAATTCAGAGAAAAAAATAGATTGCTCCTCGCACTCTGCTGCACCTTGACTATCCAAAGAAAAATAATACTAGAACTCAGATTCCAACAAGCAAACTAAAGGAAAGTGTTCCACCTAGAGACTGTTTTCGTGAATCGAAGTAGACTGCTTAGCGAGGAAATGAATATTATTTTAGCACATCCTTGCAAGTTTATAGTTAAAAAAATACAAAGGAATACAGCAAAAGGTATTGCCCCCAGTGTAATTAACAATGTTAATCTCTTTCCTCTCTATGGTGATAAAGGAGTCATTTTTATATTTAATTAATGCAGAGGATCATTTTGGAAACTGGCTAATGAGCTTCTGATCACATTACCATGAAAATGTGCAGGAACATCGCCACGGAGGCGGCTGTTGCATGTGTAACAAATCCACTTTGTAATTAGCCCAGTGTGAAATGAATCACATCGGGGGAAGCGGAGGGAGCCAGTGGGCAGCGGGCACTCAGTGTGGCACTGCCAGCCACGGACCACCAGCCTCCCAGACAGTGTCTCTCACCAGCAAGACGGCTTAAAATCAAGAGCAGTCCCGTGGCACGTGTGGGGCAAACCCGAGGGAGGAACAAATCAACTTTATTTTGCCAGATGAAACATTTACATGTGAGAATTGAGCCCCCAGTGAAGCTACTCAAATAAAACAGGAAATTAGCAGAATTCTATTAAAACTATGAAAGCTCATTATACAGTTTTCTTATTTTTATTCCGAGAGCCTTAAGGTACCCATTAAAGAGATATGTGAATTTACACACTTTTTCCTAGATCACAGTATAGATATTCTAATAAGCTCTTGAAATTAATTCTTAGTGCTAAGGATAAGGACCCGAAAAAGAGTGGTATGGGATTCCTTTATCTCTTTTTTAAACCAAGACATACCATATATTTTTCTTATATAATACAAAAATACCAGGTCTTCCTCTTAAACCAAAGAAAAATTCCTAATCAATCAAATAATTTCCTCTGGCTAACAAGATTTGGCAAGAAACTTTTCCTGTCTATTCAACATAACTGAGCTCACAGACCTATTACATCCCAGCATTTATGCACACAACGATACAACTGGTTTTCAAATGTCAGCACTACTTCCAAATGCCCCTGAAAGGTATCTCAAAATATCACAGACACGGACCTCCGTGCTGCTCCTCTTCCCTGACTGACATCTTGGCAGCAGATCCACAAAATGTTAAAAAGCATCCCACAGGAAGTCATCTGACGGGGGAGTGGCAAGGAAACTGAAAACTGCCACCCGGACCCAAAAGAACGAGCCCCAGACCGGCAAGTCTGCCCTCGGTGCTGAAAGGGACTGCAAGCACAAGGCACACAGCTAGCCAGAATTCCTCTCCCATCTCTCCATCTGACAAACACAAAGCCTGGCTGCTTAGCCGCTGGCAGGAGACCTGCACTCACCTGGGAAACTTCATAGAGCAGTTTGTAGTGTTCCTCTCTTTTCTGAAAAGTGCACAAATTGCAGCCCATTCTAAGCAGCAGAGACAGAGAGCAAATCTTCTAATTTCCCCAGAACTGAAAGGCAAGTGAACTGAAAGGGAATCACCCTCCTCCAGACTTGGCTACTGGTTTTCATCAGTCACTTCAGCCCAGAAACACAGACAAACCGCTGCTAGCTGGAAGCACAAGCCAGGGTGGTGTGTGGCAGCATGCTCTTCTTCGCTTCCCCTAAGTATCTTGCACTCCCGGATACACACACAGAGTTTCCAGTCAGTTCATGGCAACACTCCCCCTGTCTCTGCATCAGTGCACATGACTACACATATTCCAGCTCATGAATATTAATAGTGCCTCATTGATTATTTATGACAGAACATGTTAGCAGGGAGGGGTATCATAGCTGCTGTTGATGACAGATGAATATTCACTAATTAAGAAGCAAATGTAGTGTGGTTAAACAAAATTCACTTGTGTCAATACCATCTCTGTTTATTAAGGATGGAGGGGTTGTGCACCGGGCATTTCAAAAATGAGGACACACTTAATTTCTCCATGGATAAAGATTTTAATATGGGGATAAGAAATCCTGCAGCAGAAGTGTTTTTGCAACAATGAGAAGAGATATTTTCAGCTTTAGTAAGTGGAGGGGAAAATGAATTGGAGCAATTATTTACATTTAAAAAAGAAATCTAGAACCAGGAGGAAATTTGGGGGGTGATATGAGAAAGGACCCCCACGGTGGGGGTTATCTTTCACCTTTAATTCTGATCCTGAGACAAAATGAATAGTTCATAATGCAAAGTCCATTTCTTACTAAAGAGGAGACCACGGATGTTCTCTTAGTCTAAATAAAGAACTTAAGTAGCTGATACTTGTGCAGATAGTAAATCAAAAAATAAGAGCATATGCATTGAATATTAATTTGCAGCACTGTAATGCATGTAGATCTATATTTAAAAATTAGATAAATATAGTGGCTTTTCTCAGAAAATTTCAGTTGCATATAGTATTTATGCTAATTTTATTAAAGTCATATATAATATTTCAGAAAGCAGACATGGGCACTATTTAAATTCTAACGTAATTCACAATGGCTCCATTTGTGATCCTATATTAAGTTTTCCTACTGTGTAAAGGTGAACACAGACCTGGCTATTTAGGCAATAGAGGTAGTGCATTTAACCTCACACCTTACCAAATGCTGAACTGTGTTGCAAGGTGGCAGTTTTTGTCCCTTAAAGATATACTAGAAACAGTGAAAGCAGATAACAGAAGAAAGAAAAGAAAATTCCTTTTGTTCTCCTACTGACTTACCTACAACCTCTGCTAATTAAGAAGTATGCCCCTGTTCCAGCACATCTTTAAACTGGACAGGATAACAGGTTGGGTGGGAAGCAAAAATAATTACTTGGAAACTGATGACTTCGGTTAGGAATTGCATTGGATTGTGAAGACTTTTAATTGCTCCACAGTTACGTATGGCTCCTTTTGGGGGTCCAATTTCCTAAAAGTGCTTTGTCAAATGTTTAGAATCAATAACAGGAAATGATTCTAATGAGTACTAATTGTTAACAAATTGGCTCTGCAACGAACAACACCTCAACACCAGCAAGCCCCAAGGAGGTGAGCAGTCTGCTGCTGCTTATCTGTCGTTTCCCTTGGGATGCAGTAATCCGATTTTCTGGGCCTAATTTCACCTAACTGCCTGGATGAAAGCCAAGCAGAAGGACCTACATGAAAGTGCCATCGTAATTGGGAACACTGCGTGTGAACAAAGTTCATCAGGACTTCCTGCAAATTAGAAGCCACTTGTGGGAGATATTAATTAAGGCTTGAGTCTTTTCTGGAAACAATGTATTCCAGGAAGAGTTAGAAGTGACCTGAGAATCAGCGGTGGCCCAAGACAGAGCCCAACTCCCTGGATGTAGCTGTATATATTTTTGATGCTTGTTAAAGTTTTACTTAGTTACTTTTCTTGGAGTCCCTGTACCACATCCCAGAAGTTTCATCATGGTTGGGTTCACACTCAAACAATCCCTGATCACTTTTTTGAAGGGTTATCTGTTGCTGAATTGTGAACAAGTGATTCATTCTTGGATGTCCAGGTTCTGTTCTTTTAAAAGTCATATGGAAGAATTAGAGGACAGCAAGGCAAGGATGGCTCACTCCTGCTGAGGAAACGCTTTGCCTCTTTCACCGCTGAGACTTCTTCATGTGATAGGTTTTGAAAGTTGAGTAAGAAACACAAGTGGGGCTCTTGTTGAGGTTTTTCTTAACATCATGTTTTAAAGTTGGCTTCGTAGATGAATTAAATAATCAGTTTCAAAACTGCATCACCAAAATATAAAGAATGGACATTCCAACCAATTCCAAACCCAGGGTCAGCTATTCAGCAGTTTCTCTTGGCTGTTCTCTTATTCACAGTTAGTCTCTGGTCCCTTGCTGCTGTTTAACAAACCAGGAAGAGCTTCTCTAATCATATATCAAATGCTTCCCTTGGTCCACCAACTCTGGAAAGATTCCATCTTCTCACTGTCCTTAGTACCATTTTTTTGTGTCTGCCTCAATGTTTCCAATTAACTCAAAATCTCAGAAGAGTTTTCATGGCCATTCTGACCTTGGAGCAAAGTCAGAAGTTATCTGGTGGCAGGTCTGGGGACCACAGTGGCTCAGGGAGAGTAACACTGTGTTTAGAAGGCTAACGTCCCAACCAGTGGCACTTGTTATCAGCATTGGCTATGTTTGATGATGCTACTGAAAGACACAGTACTCATGGAAAGGGATTTCCAGAACTGCTTCAGGATGGGGGAGGAATGACAGGATATACGAGTTCAAAGTGAAGGGGTTATTTTGAGGATTAGTGTCAATGCATCTTCTACTTTAAGAAAAAAAAATAAAAATGTAGGTATTGACTGTATGTTTTGATCACATTACCTAGATATATGAGAGAGAAAGGGGGAAGAGAGAAAAAGAAAGAGGGCAGGAAAAGAGGAAAGAAAAGAGAGAGATGAGAGAGATAGGGAGGGGGAGTCCATTGAAGAAAAGACTTTTTAGGAATGCCCACCATTTATTGCTGATTAAATCTGAAACAAAATAAGTGCCAAAACTGTCAAGTAATTACACTTTCTTTTTTAGCAAAGAAGAGAGAGCTGTGACTAGGCAGCTTCTGTGTGGCTAACAGAGTTCTAACTTCTGAACAGAGCCGCCATTTTATGAGGTGGTCACCTCACTCCTTCAACTGAACTTCGTGTTAGGTATGTCCTACACTTTTGGTCTACTCACCAGTAAAAATCATTTCAAACTGAATCACAGAAGAGGTCAAGCCTATGTCTCACCCCCAGAGGTCGACGCAACACAATAGTCCACCATATCCACAGTCTTGCTTTCTGTAGCTTGTTCACTTCAGTGTCAGTGAGTCCTATGGCTCATACCTCAACGTCATCCCAAAGCCTCACGCTGTGATCGGTGGGGCTTTTCAGAGGTGGCTGGGTCTAAGGGTGTGTAACTACTAGGTTAGTTCACTGGGTAGTTTGGCATAGTTCTAGGCAGGATCAAGAACTGTGGGTGTGAGTGCTAGAAAGAAGGACCCTGGTTTTTTGATGTCAGTTGCTGCTTGCTGCATTGCTGCCTTCTGCCTTCCATGAACTGTTTCTCCCCTGAGACGCCCCTCTGCCGTGCCACCCTGCCTGGAGCCAGCCAGCTATGGATAGAAACCGCTCCATACTATGGGCAGAAATAAACTTTTCCTTCTTTCACTTTGGTTGTTCGGTATTTGTCTCAGCAATGAGAGAGAAGGAACTAAAACAGTGACCTTGGCTCAACTGTAGTCTAAAAATATTAAGTGGAAAATGATAGAAATAAATAATTCACAAGTTTTAAATCTGACACCCTTATGACCAGAGTGGTGACATCTCAGGCTGCTTCATCTCATTGTGAAGTGACTCATCGTCTTTTTCTGGGTACCCACATGACCCTTAGTCATGTAGTACTTGTTTTATCAGTATATCAGCTGATGTGGTGCAGCCATGCTTGTGTTCAAGTAGCCATTATTTTACTGAAGAGTGATTCCAAAGCACAGGGCTGGCACTACTGGAAATTGGCAAGGACCAAAGAGATGCCATCAAGTACTTTCAAGAGGATGAGCTAGAGATAGAGATACAGACTTCATTTATAGAACTTTTATTGCAGTATAAATTGTTACACTCATTCTATATTCATTAATTCTAATTTTTAATCTCTTACTGTGCCTAATTCGTCAAGTAAACTTTATTATAAGTACATGTATGGAGACAAAAGCATGGTGGGTGGGTGTGCACCTGCAGGCTTAGGCATCCACTAGGGGTCTTTCCCTGGACCCCCTGCAGAGGAAGTGGGACTGCTGAACATATCTGCAGTCCCTTCTGCAAGGGACAGGAAATCCAAATGGGGCAATGCCGAGTCTCCAATCCCCTTGAGTGTTGGTTGCCAGCTGCTGTAGGCTGCAGATGATCACTTTCTTATTGCCTTTTGCAATAACCCTGATGGTCTTTTCCTGTGCAGCCTAGGAAGTTCAGGAGGCAATTCTACCTTACTACCCCCTATTTTTGTCATTGTCATATGGCAACTATCTTGCCATGTGGCTCCCACAATGGCATTTCAGTTCCAATCCTGTATTCATCTTAGGGGATAATTTGGCACACAACAGTCTAACATGTTTAAAGTTTATAATATTGTATCCAATCGTGGAGACTGGGTTGGAGATATTGCTCAGTGGCACAGTGCCTGCCTGGCAAGAACAAGGTCCTGAGTTTGATTCCAAGCACCAAAAAGAAAATAATTCTTATTCAGAACAGAAAAAAAAATCATACAGACAAAGAAACTCAAGCTCAGAGAAGTAGTGACTACCTCAAAGTCAACCTGAGTAAAGGGCCTAGAACTCAGCGCTCCAGTTATAAATTTTATGACTGAATTCAGCCACTAATTAATGAGTGTTTTATTTTCCAGATGAAGTAGAGAGCTCCATGATACATCCTTCTTGATGTCTGAAAACCCCAAGACAGCACTTGAAAGTGAACAAATTTTTCAAAGGAGAGACAAATGACTTACAAAAGATCTTACCTAAAATACAGCAAGCAGTTTGTGATTAAAAATGTGAATTTCATCTATGAAACCAGGGGTGTCCAAGCCCAGTTCCACTAGAAACTAGGCTTCACAGCAAGAGGGGAGTGGCTGTCAAGTGAGGGCGTCTTTGTGTTTACACTCACGCCTGGTTACTTACATTAACATCTGAGCTCCACCTGCTGTAAGATCAACAATAGCATTGCATTCTCATAGGCCTGCAAGCCCTACTGTACAAGAAAGCGTTCTAGGTAGGGCACTTCTTATGAGACTCAGAGATGGAGCTGAGATAGTGATGCTAGCCCTGGGGAATGTGAACTATCATGAATTACAAATGTATACTATGGAATAAAAGAAACTTACCCTACCCATTTCATGGAAAAATTATCTGCCACAAAACTAGTCTCTGGTGCCAAAATGGTTGGTCATTGTTATATTAAAGTACTGAAATGTTTTTATATCTCACAGGTCAATGCTCTGAATTAACTCAAAACTCAAAAGAATCAGTGACTAAGATTTATATATACCTGAGTGTAGAGGAGGATGACCAATTTGCCCTCATACGCCCAAGAGCCTGTTGGTTTTAGCACTAGAAGTTTCAGGTTCTGGAAATCCTCAATGCTTGGCAGGCTGGTCCCTGAAACACACAGGCTCCTGCAAAGCTACACTGCCACACACATATCCTTATCACCCTAACTTTGTGCCAGATGTTATTCTGTTCAGCTTAATCTTTGGAAACCCCATAAATCAATCTCTTGGCACTGCGTGGTCCAGTTTAAATACTCTCTGCTCCATCACCTCATCATTTGGTGGTAATCTCTTTAAATTTTGCATTTTGTAGTGTATTTTACCCATGAGCACCTCAGAGCACAAGGCAGTTTGCTGTATAGTCACGCTTTACTCCTCTTATATGACACATGAGGGAAGAAGCAATGTAGAATGGATCCGTGAGCTCCTACAACTACTGGTATGATAACCTTTAAATTTCAGCCCTTCATTAAATGCAGAATTTATCAGTGACTATGACTGGAGATGATCTCATACACCAATCTGGTAATGGAACATAAATGTGTGTTTGTATTTCTATGCCTACTTGTTAGGACTAGATCAATGTTGTGCAAAAGGTCTGAAGGATGATAAGCCTAAAAGATATTGAACTTATTCAATAAATATAAATTTTAGAGCCTACAAAGCACATTTGTGACATACATAAATGAATGAGGTATGACCACATGTGGTTCATCAGTTCTGTGTTTATATGAATGCACTTTCTGCATATTTAAATTTATATTCTGCCTCACATCACAGTCACTTGTTTACTTATTCATTCCACAGAATTTCTCTCAAGTACTTATCATATGTCTGATAATACATGAATGCCATTTGTGTCACCTAATTTCATTTCCACTACAGCCCGGAGGTGAGTATGTTGGATATTAACCTTAGTAATGAAGAAACCATTCGAGGTTGAAATTCTCAACTCCAAGAGCCACTAGAGCCCCTTCCATTGGACTCTCCTACAGTATTTTTCACAATATTGTAGGAATTAGCTAATATAAATTTACCAAGACGATCTGACAGTTGTCATACATCAGTTGTTTGCTGGGTCATAGCTCTGTGATTGGAGGGTGGGCCCTTGCTGCATGGTGCTTGCCCTGTAAAGAGCTTCAGTTTGTAGCTTACTGAGCTGCAAGTGCTCTACCAGCTTCAGACTCCTGAGAGTTGGTACACAATAGGACTAGACTTCAGTGGAGAGAAAGGGACATGGGCATCAAAGAATAGCAGCAGGGTGCTCTCTAAGCCTTGTTCCTATTCGCTGTGTGGCTTTGTGTGCAGGAGATGACACTAACTGTGCTGGCTGACTGTGAACACAGAGTCAAGCGACAGACATGAGAAGAGACTTCTGGATGGTGAGGTGCTCCATCCCTGGTGGTGTCCTGGAATCCACGCAAGCTGCATTGAGTCTGTTTCCCTAGTTTCTATCCATGTGGTATGAGATGCCTATGGCTACAACTTCTCACTCTCTTTCTTTTTTCGTGCCTCTAAATCTGGGACAGTAACAGGATCTGACATATAGTTCCTGCAAGAGACATGTGTTAAGTGTGCCCAGCACATGAGAGGTGTCTGATACCTAATGCTAAAAGTAAAGAGGAGCAGGAAAAATAGGCTCAAAAATTATCATTCTAGATTTTCAGAATACCTAACTTTTGATCACAGTACATCTCTATTACACTGTTTTAAATTTACTCCATAAAATTACAGTATTTTTTTCCATGTTGTTTTCTATTGTATGCTTCTACTGGCTACTGAGCAACTTCCAACTGGGATACTTATTAGTCCTTTTTATAACAACAGTAACACTGGAAGTAGTGAATCACACCTCTGCACACACAAAAATTCTTTTCTGCGTAAAGAACATAATGGTTTATACTCAGCAATAACTCTGACGCTACTTCATGTAGCACGTAATATGTTCACAATGCAAATATAATCATGCTAGAAACTGAGAACATTATACAATTATGAAACATCCCCCATAATATGTCCTTAATGGATGCTGATAACCACTAGTCTAGCCAAGCATAGTACTGGCTTCCTTGATGTGATCATCGAGAGGCCAAAATATTGTCATTTGATAAAGTCACACTGTTCAGCAATAGCATAGGGCATGGAGTTTAGCCAGAATGGTACAACCATGGGTTTTATTTCTGCAAAGAGGCTCTAGTACATGCTTAACCAGTACTTTCTTTCCATCAGTGTTTATTGAGTAGTACTTGGAGTTAAGCCTGGTGATAATTCCTGAAGTTTTTCTTAATAATAAAAGGTATTGCTTTGTATACCTTGTTCTAGTGCTACCAGTCGCTAATTTCACCTAACTCTCATGTCAACATTCTGAGGTATGCACTGGTGACTCCTCTTCCTGACTCTGTCAATGAATTGACCACACTTGCAGTAGGTGGTAAGACCTGAAGTCAAAGGCAAGCGATCTGGACCTCACTGCTTAGCCAGCACCTTATGCTGCCTGATTCTCACACACAGTTATCATTGTAACACATTCCTAAATGGCTAGACAAAAACAATCTGAGGATATTTGTAGCACTGTGAGATGTAAGAATTTCCGCAAGGACTGACGTGTAGTCTAAAATTAACTTCCAGGCCCTGTGTTGCATCCTCAAGCATGACTGCACAAAATGGATTGAATAAAACCCAAGCAATTTCACAACATTACTCCTTCCACCGGGGTGGGGCCTTCTGTGCTTGATATGTATCACAGAATTGTGGAATATTTTTTTCCTTCTTAGTGCTCTTTATATTAAGGAATGCCTTAGTTACTTTCTCATTACTGGACAAAGTACCCAGCATGTATAACTGAATGGAATGGAAGCTTATGGCATGGAGACCAACATCATGTTCAGGAAGCTGAGTGGGAAAAGAGCAGGTGGGGACAAGAACTCAGCTGCTCGAGTTACCTCTCTGTTCATCCCCCCTTTCTGACCAGGTCCTACCTCCTAACAAGCACATTCAGCTACTGAACCTACCAATGGGCCAATCCACTGGTAGATACTTATCTTCCTCCTGATCTGGTCATCTCACACAGACATGAAATGTAAGGCAGGTAGAAGGGCAGCAAGAAGAGATAAGCTATGTTAGTGTTCAGGGTATGCAATGTTCTCTACCTAGGAGACTGGCCCGAAGATATCACTTATCTATTATGGTCCTTGGCATCCTCAGATCTACACCATTCCATGGCTATCCTTTCTCTAACATGAAAATGGCCCTCATATGGCTTTGCAAAAATTAGCAAAACAAATCAGCTGTATAACACTGGTTTAATTTCTGTGAAAGTGAATGTTTACTTGCATTCACATTTTGGCCCAGGTCACCACTGTCGTCAGAACGAGCACTTGGGTATTTTCAGACTTTGAAGTCATTTGGAAGTATCTTTGAACATAACTCTAAAAATACCCTTGTCCTTTGAATTTGAGTAAGTTATACATTCAAGTACCTCAATTCCCTCCATGTGAAATATGGGTATTCATAGTACCCACCCGAAAGGATTTTGTGAACATGTTCTTAACCTGGTATCTGCTCCATGTAAATGCTCAATAAATATTAGCTAATATTCCATGGCTTATACTTAAGTCTCACAGAAGCATCTCAATTATATTATTGTGCAGACATTTACGTAAGCCTGCAGTCAGG
>NW_004524676.1:979559-988931 GCF_000260255.1 Octodon degus | reverse complement strand
GTGCAGCCATGTGGATGAGTCACGGCCATTGCTTGGCCAATGTGCTCTCTGTGAAAGCCTGAGAGAGTGTCTTCTCCCCATGTGACTCTCCTTATAACAGTCAGGTTATTGTTTTATCTATATTTTGGCAAGTGTCGGCATGGAGACTTTGAAATAGCAACTTTTGAGAGAGGTCAAATTCCTCTAGAGAAATCATGGCTGGTGCCATTGTGAACAGTGGTTGGGAAGGGGTAGAAAAGAACTATGTGATTATAGGAGACAGAAATTGGGTCAAACATGCATCTTTGGAGCTCTAACTGTGTTTACCGAGTACCTTCTATGCACAGTACCTCAGGCTGGCTTTCATAGCTATGTACTTGTCTAGGGGTGTGGCTCAGAATGACTCAGGATGCCTTTGCAAGTGACAAGCACACCCAACACAGTCCCTTGAAGGTCTCCTATTGTTCTAAGGTCTAATATAACTTACGTGTCTGTGAAGATTAATGGGTCTTTTTTGTTGTTGTTGTTGTTTACTAATTCAAAGCTAACAGCTATGAAACATCTACTGTGTTTAGAGTATTTTATGTCTCAGAAAAATTCTGCAAGATATATATATATATATATATATATATATATATATATATATATATATATATATATATATATATATATATAGTCACTGTCACACAAAAACAACCAGGGTCTCATCATATGATGTAACTTGATCAAAGTCATAGAGTTGTAAAAGTTGTAAAATTAAATCCCAGTGGGCTGAATTCTAAGACCTGGCTTTTGCAGTGAGGTAGACAGAGTGCCTCCCTCAGGAAGTGGGGCATCAGGGCTCACTGCCTTAAGCAAAAGCCTTTAGTCTTGTACCATGAATGAGGCACCTATCTGGTAGGTGTGGCCTTGAACAACAGCCACTGTCTTCTGGTGTAGTTCACCTAACATGTTCTACCTACAGGCTGTATAGAGAGTAAATTATTGTGTTGTCTGTCTGTCTGTCTGTCTGTCTGTCTGTCTGTCTTTCTGTCTGTCTGTCTGTCTGTCACATTGTACTGAGGATTAAACCCAGACATTCACAGTGAATCTCATTCCCCTTTGTGATACAGGGTCTCATTATACAACCTAAGATGACCTTGAACTTGTTATCATTCTGCTAAAGCTTCCCAAGTTCTGGGATTACAGGTATATCCCACTGTGCCAAGTCACATGAGCAAATTCTTACTAGACCTATGGACCATCTTGAATTCAGCTTCTGGATCAGGAAAAGAACAGCTTCTGGGGCCAGGGATATAGCTCAGTGGCATAAATGCCTTCCTGGCAAGCACAAGGTCCTGAGTTCAATTCCCAATCCAAAAAAACAAAACAAAAAGAATAGCTTCTGGATCAGGATTAAGAATGACATATTCACTACTAGGACAGTAATTGACAGAAATTCCAGATGTTGGTGACAGGCAGAGAGAATTAAGTGTTTACTGGAAATAGGAATTCATTCATTTTTGGATATGTTTGGGCCATGCCCACTGGATTTGTCATCAGACTCTTAGGCCTATTCGGATGGATTAAAGCAAATTTAATAATATCCAGGTATGGTGGTGCACACCTATAATCCCAGCATTAGGGAGGCTGAGGAAGGAGTATTTGCTAAGTTTAAGGCCAGCCTGAACTACATAGTGAGAGCCTATCTCAAAAAAAAGACAAAACAACAACAACAACAAAAAAAAACGAGTAACAAATTTTAAGAATTTCAACCTGAAGTCATGCTTTCCAGAGCCTATCTTCTATGACCACTATTCTGATCATATATGCTTCACTAATTCAAAACTGTGATTTATCATTACTCCTTACTGTTCCTTGTCAGATGGATTTCAGTCATAACCAACTAAGCTTCAGATAGGCTAAATCTGACATCTAGAGATACTGGAAATAAGAATCGTATATTTTAGAATGTGTTATGTACCAACTCCCCAGGATGCATGTAATCATGTACTACAAACACATGCTAGTAAAAAAATTTGAAAAGTTAAGAAATTTACACTTTCACTTAAAGTACAGTGCGTTGTAGGAAACAGTCTTGTAAGCATAGAAGCTACTGTAGCTTGACAGGCTTTAGTAGGTTGCAGATGATTCATTAAAAGCCCACAATTGCTATTGACTGGATTTGATCAACTAGATCATATTTGCTTTGTCCTGATACACGGCTTTTATTTGACCGAGTCAAACGAAAAGTGAATCTCCTGACCCAAATGTGAATTTGGACGTAATTTTTTTTTTCTGCCTTTATTTCAACACACATGGACAGTAGTTCACAGACATGGCACCTTGTTCTCAGAGATGCTTGGACAGAAACACAATTATGACTAAAATCCCTTCCTGCATTGTTATGCAAATTCTATACCGCAAGAACACCACATGAGCTATAATAGAAAATTACTTATAAAACAGACATCCAGTTGTTTCTGGGCCAGAAGATGCTTTCCTGGGTGGTGAATTTTCGTTGCCCCAGTATGCAGGCAGAGCTGAGCTTTCTCCTGTGCCTTCATTCTACTTCTACAACCCCAAGACCAAGTGATCAGCTGTCAGGGTACCTTCCCACGAGCTTGCTTTCTTATTCATGGTAGAAACCCGGCTTTACTTCCAAGCCTTTGGTTTTGTGGCTTTCTTTTCTGGTCAACTTAATATTTTACAAAGCAGTGTAAAAATTTGTGCAATGGCTTTTAGGATTTATTAAAAATGAACAATTTTCCTTGTTCCCTTTTAATTGATGAAAAAGCCTCCCGTGTTACTGAAAAAAACCTTTTCAATTATATGTTATGGGCAGTTTGGGACCACACAATCCTCCTAATTGTGACAGGGTTTGTGTGATATGCTAACTAACCTATTCTCCTTCCCTAGTCCCAAAATTTGCATCTTCGACAGGGTGTCTATGGCAAGCGCTGGCCAGTGGAACATGGGCCGAAGTGCTGGTCAGCACCATGGCCAGGTCCAGACTCTAAAATCTGCCTCTCCCTCCACCCATCACGTGGTCCCTAGCAAATGGCACTGATGCAACACACTGATCTGTCAGCAGCCACCTTGATCTCTTACACACTGCAACTTTACCTCACTAAACCACTAAGGATTTGAGGACGATTCCAAGATATCTTAGCCTAAAATGCAAAGGAAAGTTTTGGAAAGTTTGGGCTGCCGTATGTAAACAAGGATAGCTAGCAACAGCTCACCTCATCAGGACTCAGACACAAGCCATCAGGACTTATAGGAGCCACTTGAACAGCCATATGTAAAGAGATATGGCACCATTAGCTAGTGTAATTTAGTACATATTCAGGAAAGCCAGTATGAAAATTGTTGCATTTCCCTACAAGCCATTCAGATTTTCATCAGATAATTTCTCTAAACATACAGGTAAGCAATATTTCTTTGCAAAGAAGAAAGAATAAATCCAGTTTCATATAAGCCAATTAAGCATATTCATGGTGTGGTCATACGCAGACAGTAATCCTTTGGAGCAAAAGCCATGCGTGCTTCAGAAATATTGACTCTCAAGCAAACTTTGCATTTTAACAAGGTTAAGAAAGCAACTCTATAGTGAGCAAATATAGCTTAAGTAGATTAACGTGATTGTAATCAAGTGATAAATAGCTCATTTTACATAATGAAGATGAGGGCCAGCAGGAAACCAGACACAGAATGGACAGCTTTCTGTGTGGTTTAGACAACACACATTTCTGGACCAGGAAGAAGTTCCTGAGATAGTTGGAGCAACTGAACAATGTGGACATCAGAATGAAAGTCATGGGTTTGGATTCCAGCCACACAATTTGAGCAACAAACCCATGCTGAACTTCCTGAGTCTTTTTCTATTTGTGAGACAGAGTTAATAGCTTTTGCCTCTTGGTATTATTGATAGGATTGATTACCTAAAGTAATTGTCCCTCATATAAACCACCTTTTCCTACCAGAGATCCCAGGAGCCTCATCACTTTCAAAGTGATTGGAAGGGTTACAATTACTAGCTTGTTCAAAACCTCAAAAGCTAAGGATATTAAATTCTTATCAATTTTTAACCACCATGGGGACGGGGTGGAAGTCCATTTGGAGGTGAACTGAAAACTCTTGTTTTGGGGAAAGACTTGGGAACACAGAATTAATAGTAGAAATTAGGTAATATTTTCATAGTAGTGTGTTTGCTAAAAAACACATTAAGATTTGCAAAAGGCCACTGGTATGGAATTGCATAGATTCAATAAAACTTTAGGAAAATTGTTCTAGTATAATGCAACTTTAAGATTTATTGAATTTAAATTACTGTGGAAGAATGGAAAGAGATCAATTTTTCCAATATTTAATCAACAAATTTGAATTGTTGAACAGAGAAAATCAGGAAAGAACGATCTGGCAAAACAGGTTTAAGTACATTTAAAGGGCAGAAAGCTAACAGATAGAATAATTTTGTAGTAATTTTCTTGGAAAAATTTCGCATTGACAAAAGAAATTTCCATTATGCTTGCATATATTCTCACACATATAAAGAATTATATATATACGCTACATATTTAGAAAATGAGGGACATTAATACGATTTCTGATAGTTTATCAGTAGAAATTTCTTATAATCATGATAACCATTGGAAGTTCATTGAAGTACCACATGATTTGACTGGTATCTATGACATGCAACTTCCTTGCTTGATTATATATTTTATAATTTCTGTCCTGTAATGACAGATACACACTACTCTCTTCTAATATTAATTATCAACAAAAATTAGGTACATCATGTTGACATTCCTTTCTTCACTTTAATGATGAACTTCTTTCACTATTTTTCCATAGTTTGATACATGAAATGCTATAAAACTCAGTGAGAACAAAATTACTAAGAAAAGCAAGACTGGTAACTCTGTCAGTCCCAAGAAATACCAAGGTAATGAGCCAGGAGACTCTAATTAAAAACAATCAGTTAAATTCATTTATTCATTCAACAAGTATTTATTGACACACATGGGTATTAAGCTAACCTTAAATAATTAAATAAATAAATCATTAAACCAGAATTCTTCATACAGATAGAGTATACTAATCACCATGGGATATTAGCTGCTTGAGAGACTGATTTCATCTATCATTGACTTATAAATATGTGATACATGTACATGTATTTTATGGTTTGTAATTTTCGACTGTTGCTCAGAAAAATATCATACAGTAGAGTATGTTTATCAGGCAAAGATGGGGGAGATAAAGAAGAAAAATTATCATGGAGGGAATAGTGAAGAAAAAAAAGAAGAATAAGGAAGCCAGGCATGTTAAGGGGATGGCTGGGACTTAGCCTAGCGGTGGGATGGGGTGAAGGGTGAAACCCTTATGAGATGTGTGATCTTGACTAGAAGGGATGAGTGTTGAGGGTCTGGACTTGTCATTTATGTAGTGGGTGATGAAGAGTGACAAACGTGGGCTTTAGCTGATTTCAGCGTCTCAAGATTATTTACGTGGAAATAACCAACAGGCATCTCGTAACGGTGCTAAGAATGAAGCGACAATCAGCATTTCATAATAGCGTGTGAGTGGTCTTGAACAAAAGAATTAGAAAGAAGAGGCACATGGAATAAATGGAAGAAACACTACAGAAGGAGGAGCCAGAGGTCTTGCCAGCTGGCAAGGGACAGGAAGAAAACAGTGGTGCATGCATTTGTAACACCAGGTGTCTGGGTGAAGGCTGTATCACTAATAAAACTAACAAAGTCAGAAGAGTGACTAAGGCGAAGGGGCAAGCAGCTTCGAGTTGGGCAGATGAATCTGAGGTTCTTCTCAGGACAGAGACATCTTTCATGGAGTTGAAGTTCTGAGTAGAGAGGGCAAAGACAAATGATATGGATCTGAAAGTCACTAGGTTCTGCTTGAAACTAAGACAGTGAATTTGGGCCATGTGTCTGATAGGCATCTCAAGAAACGGACTCCTGGCTCTCCCTAGATCAGGAAGTCAAAAGAGGAATGGCCAAGAACCAAAAGACTGATAAGACTGAAGAGAACTGAACATCTACAGAGATGCAGTTTCAAAACTAGAGAGCTTGTCAGTAGAGTCCAGGGTGGCTGATAATTCCAGGCCAGTGAGCAGCACTGGGTGCCTTGGCTTGATCAGCTGGAAGACAGCAGTCAGTGCTTCGTGAGCTGCCTGGACCGTGACAGAGTGAGCTGAGCAGAGCTGAATGAGGAATGGGCAGGGCTTGAAGCAGAGAACGGTTGATGGCTGTAATGGGAAAGAGGGAGCTAAAATGATTTTCTAGTAGACAGCACAATCAAAGGGATGGCTGTTTGTTTGCTTGTTTTAAAAGGAAAGAATCCAAGAAAGAAGAGAGTGAAGGTGGTGAAGAGAGATGCAGTACAAATTTAGAGGTGGTGAGAGGGAACAGGATGAGCAACCTGTGAAGGGGTACAGGGGTTGCCTAGGGTGGGGAGTGTTTCCCTCAAACAGCAGTAAACAAGGAGGCAGAAAGCTGAGTGTGGGGAGGGGAGAGAGATTTAATTGAGCTCAGCTCAGGGGTCTCTATGTTCAGTAATGCAGAAAGCCAAGTTACAGTTTTCTGTAATTTCTTAAAATAATCAAAACTTATTTTTAAGTAATTTGGTCCTCAACAAATAATAGTAACTTAAAGTACTTCTAAGAGAATGACAACAGAGACAGGAACAGGAAAACTGCTTTTTCTAGCTGTGACGACTTACTTTGCTTTTGTCCTGATAAAACGTGTAACTAACATATGCAAAACAAAGTGCCAAGTTATGAGCCAATGCTTGGAGTTAAGCGAAGCATATTGCCAAGTAGTCTGCATGTTCTCAGTGTGGCTGTGTAGTTTGATTTAACATTACAATCTGAGCAGACATGAACTCTTACTTCTTGACAGTCATTAACCGCCAGCCACACATTCTGCAGTAGTCAGCAAAATGCTTTGTAATGATCTAACGCTAATTCACCCTGCTCCTATAAAGCCCTCCTGGCAGCAAAGATCTACTCTATAATACTAGTTGGGTTTTCTGAAGCTTAAAAAAATCCTTGCCAGTGCACCTGCTTTCCAGAAGATCATTAAGGAAAAATCCCACGGCAGCACAATCAACCTGGCTTCAGTTACCTTACCGTCTGCTGGAGAAGAAAATTAATGTTATTCGATGAGTCTCTCTCCCACGATTGGCTAGTGTACAGTTACTGCACCAGCTGTTGGAGGGGTACTTAGGTCTGTTCTAAGCTGACCCAGCTCATTGTCAGTGTGGATCTGAAGTCCCAACATAGCACACTAACACAGCGACGACACCTGCACCAGCTGTTACACTATTGTACAGGCACTTAACAGGATTAGAACACACGAAGCCATGAGTTTGGCAGCGGGTGCACTGTCATTCAAGCACACTTTTATAGGGCCTCTCATGGAAGCAATCATACTTTTTAAGCATAAAGCCAACTACCAGATATGAAAGAGATTTCCAAGACAAGAAGATGAACAGGAAGGGAAGGCTCCTGATATACATTATCATGAAAGCCCATTTAATAAAGGAATTGTTTTATTTTCATTTCCTGGGAAGAATAATACTAATTAGTATAGGAAAATCCCGCTTTATCTCTGAGTGGAGTTCCATAGCCTTAATCTGAAATCTGCTTTTCTTTTTCTGGTGGCTGCAAGAAGCCAAGCAGGTCATCCCACCGGGTTGCGTGGGGAGATGTGTCACTTGTGACTGTTTCTCAGGCTGCGGGGTTTCAGCTCCATGCTGATCTGAGACAGCCATTGACCCTACCGACACCTACCCCTTAAGCTGGTCACCCAAGTATTCTCCAGCCAAATTCTTCTCCCCTCAGCACACTGCATCTGCTCAGGGAGACAGCGAGAGGTCCGCCCTTCCTTCACACAGCAGAGCGGCCCTCCAAGGAGCACCGCAGCAAAGAAGCTTTTTTGTTTTACATAACAGCTAACTATGAAATTCCATGGTAGCAAAGTAGCCACAGGCAAAATGTAGTGAATCTCATAGAATCTCTGGTTTAACCATTGAAAGTAGGACAGTCATGCCTATTTATAGAGCTAGAGCTTGCTGCTGGATTTGCATGAAGTATGATACGCAATGTTTTAAAAGGTGGATTTTATTTTGGAACTAGAAATGAAATTCCTTAGGGGCAGTTTTTCAAGTTGGTGTTGGTATATAACAGTTCCGATTACTTTCTCAGTTTGATGTGAGTTAAAATGCCTTTGTTAGTGTTTGAAAATCCATACCACAGTGTCTCTCTTCCTGTTATTCTTTCCAGATAATGTACCAGAAGAAATGGTACCAATGATTCATTTAGGATGACATTCTGCTTTCAATTAATGTTCTGTAGAATGAGAGCAATGTTTTCAAGTTTTTCAATTAGATTTTAAAGCATGTTTCTATTTAAAAAGCGAATCCACGCAATATCAATGTACTTTTGCTGTTTGTCAATGCCAGTTATAAATTCAAACAAATGATCTTCTGCTGCGGAAGGCAGGAAAAATAGCCCTATTAGGGCTGCATGAAATCTATTTTACATTCAATGTCCATATATTTTATAAAAATATACAAACATGTCATAACACAAGGATTATATTGCATATGAAAGAGACTGTTTATTATCTTTTACAGGTATGAATCATTAGGGAATTAATGAGACGGGCACGGTGCTACATGACTACTGAGGGAGTTACCATGCTGGGCTGTTGTCCTTTCATAGATACATGAAAGTAGCAAAATGTTCTGAGCTAAACATGTCCTTGATTTAAATTCTCCCTCCTTTTATTCACTCAACAAACACTACACAGTGTTGCTTTCCTGCAACACTGGAATGCTCCCCTGTGTACCTTTGGTCACCTTATTTCTCCTACCTTGAAAACGATCCCCTGTGTGAAAATTCAGGCTTTACTACTTCTGGGAGCTTTCCCTTCCTTCTGTAGTGGAATCAAGCATCTCTTTCTTTGTGCCTCCACATCCATTTGTAATTAGCACTAACTCTGCATGGTCTCCTGAGCTGCCTATTGGTCCACGACATCCTGGAGAGCAAGCACATCTTGGCACTTTTGGTATCTTGGTAACTGCCTGACACACATCAGACTCTGTAAACTCTACTGCATGGGTCGGAGGATATAGATGAATAGGAATAATAGCAAATTTTAGAGAATAGTAATAGAGATAAGTAATGGTGTAGGAACAGTAATAAGTGATAGCATCACAGAGAGCACATTGGCCAAGCAATGGCCGTGACTCATCCACATGGCTGACAATGACAAAGTTCTACAATCTGAGGTTCAGGATCTCGGGATAAATCCTGAGGGGATTTCACTGACCTTATCAGACCCAAAAGCTACAACTCTTGTTGCATAGGTCCTGCTTTACCTT
>NW_004524676.1:954452-978865 GCF_000260255.1 Octodon degus | reverse complement strand
TATATATATATATATGTATATGTATTTGGTTGTTGCAAGGTCTCACTATGCAGCTCAGACTCGTGGTGATCCTCCTGTTTTCAACCTCCCCAGCGCTGGGATTACAGGCGTGTGCCACCACACCTGGACTCTGGAAGGCTCTGCCTACCCTGGGGGTGGGGCTGGTGTGGCCCATCGTACTGGTGGTGGAACCACGGCCCCTGTGCCTGCCTAAGCTTGCCTGCACTTGCCTACACTAGCATTTTAGTCTGCTGAGCTATCTCACTGGGTCCCTCTTTTTATTTTTCAAAATATTCAAATACCACAAAATATACAGTGGTGTCTTGGCTCACAAACCTAGTTCTCTCCATGATTCTGGGCACAAACAGAGAACTTAATCAAATTCCCCCATAAGATCAGCATTGAGTCTAAGCATTGAATTTGATTTCATTTTCATTCAACTTGACTTGTGACCAGAATCACGGGAAGAATCAAATTCATGAGCCAAGGTACCACGGTATTTTTATGAAATGAAGAATGAATGACAGTTTTACTTCCAAGTAAGAATATTTGGAAAGCATTCCTGGTCAGGCTATGGCGTCAATTTCAACTCCAAGACTAAGAATGACAGACAAAGGTTAAATAACTTCTATATAGCCAAAGAAGACTATCAGAGAGAAAGTCAAATTTTCAGTTTTCTAAAAAGAATTTTCTTTAGATATTAACTTTTATTTCAGAACACTTGAAAATCAAACTGCATAAAACTAAAAATCTACCCACAAAAGAAAATTAAATCTCGGTAACCATCACCTGTGGCTAAATCTGTCCTAAGTTTTACTCATATAAAAATACATACTGATGAAAGTAAGAGACCAAATAGTTTTAATCAGAAAGTCCCCATTTTTCTGTTCCTTGTCTTTAGTAAGCAGAAAAAAGATTCTTACTCATACCAGAGAAAATGACATCTCTAAAACAAAAATACAGTTACCAGAAACTAAGGTGGATATGTAAGGCTGTAGAGAAATGAGGAAGACGCACGGACATCAATTTTGTACATCTGCTAGATAATCCAAATCTTCTGTTTCAATTTATACTATGTTTAAATCCTCAAGTTTTAATGACTCAGTTTAAGAAAATACATTTGCCAGTCTCAGAGGAGAATCACGCTGGTCCCGGTCAGTCCTAAAGTCACGGAAGAACACTGAATCCTGCTTGCTCTGGGTTCTCTGTGTGTTCACCAGGCAGTGTGTTCCATTCTATTTAAAATTTAAAAGGAACTTAAAGTATATGCACATTATACTTGCAAACATGAAAATAAGACAAAACTTAGAATAATTTCATTTCAAGAATCAAGATCTTGGCTATCTAACTAAATAAGCAGATTGTAAAATGTGACATATTCGGCACACTCCCCGCATGATAAATTACCCTTTGTAAAACCGAAAGACATACTGTAACTCAGTGTTAAGGTTGCTATGGCGAAGCATGCCTTCTGGACATGATTCCATGTTTCCAAATAATTGTGTTTTATCTACGGTAAGATAACCACTTTCTTCCTTTAAATACAGTAGAAAACATTGATGCACTTAACTACCATACTTTTCCAAAGTCCAAGTTTCACCAAAAATGCTGAATGCCTGACAACAGAGGCTGTTAGCTTATAAATGTAGTGCCATCAATATTTTCTTACACATAGGCCAAGATAATTTGTTCATTTGTTCAGTTATACAGGGCTAAGTTCTACAAGAAAAAAAATAAAGTTCTAAGGCAGTAATTGTGTCTATATCCACAGAATGATACAGACAGGAGAAAGCACTATTGACTTTTCCTCCTAAATATTTTTCAATTCTACACACACACACACACACACACACACACATATATATATATATATATATATATATATTTTTTTTTTTTTTACTGAACTCAACCAAGTTGAAATTGCTCTCATCTTTGCTATGTTTTACCTCTCTGACACTTGGCACAGTTCTCTACAGTAAAGCCAAGATGGAGATATATCTTAAAATACAAACTCGAGGCTGGGTATGGTGGTGCGTTCATGTAATCCTAGTTACTCTGGAGCCTGAAGCAGGAAGATCACAAGTTCCAGGCCAACAAGAGAGCTTGTCTCAAACTAAAAACACAGTACTTCCCGGGAGGTATGAGGCACAGGATTCAATCAGTAGAATCTGGAATAACACTAGATCATATCATACCTCCATTAAAAAAATATTTTATTATATTTTTAAGGATTTATTTATTTGGTATAGGGTCTCACTACAGAGCTCAGACTCATAGCAATCTCCCTGTCTCAGCCTCCTCAGTGCTGGGATTACACGTGTGCACCACTATGCCTGGTTTCAGTAGCTGGCACAGAACACCCAGTTTTACTCGTTGCCTTGGTGCTGGCTGACATGGCATGAGATACTGGGGATTGAACCCAGGTCCTTGCACTTGCCAGGTAGGCACTTAGACCACTGAGCTATATCCCCAGCTCCACACCTTCACTTTCAATCTGTGTCACATTCTTGGTGTTAAGTACCTAAATCTATTATACTGTCTGCAAGGCCTGGACCGTTAGAGCTGTGCTTCTCCTCCATGAATCCGTGTGACTCTCCTTCCATCAGAAGCCCCATTCATTCCTCTGAATGTGTTCTGCCTTGGCCTGGCCGCCTCGGGGCTTTTGGGTATGCGAGTTTCTGAGTAAAGAACTGGACCTACATCTCATAAAGTCCAAACTTGTCTTGCAATATCACTTCTTCTGAGACACCGTCCCCTGAGACACAAAACAACACTGCCTGCTAGACATCTTTGCAGACTTCTGTGCTTTTTCATCTTGGTAGGTCTTATAGCTTTAATTGCTTTTGTGAAATTTTGATTAATGCTCTTTTTCAGCATTTTTTTTTTTTTTTTTTTTTTTTTTTTTGGAACTGGGGATTGAACTCAGGCCCTTGGGCTTGCCAGGGAAGCGCTTATTCTACCGAGCTATCTCCCCGGCCCCCTCAGCATGTTCTAACATTTTAAAATTTCTGCTCTTTAGTACTGGTATTCTACAATGTATGACAAAGATTTAAATCTTTTATTCCATTCCAGCGTTTACTTACTACTTATGTTTTGCTTAAATCAATATTCAGTCATTATATCACGCACACACATAATGGACAGATGAGTCTTTTATTTTCTGGTTATGTTTCCTATTTTATATGCCATCTTTGTGTCCCTGGAATTATGGGCAATCTTTGACCCCATCTTTGTTTACTCAGTGTGTATCTCTGTATCCACACAGCCTTGCCAAAGACACTGCTACTTATTGGGCATATTATATAAGGGAATTCCCCGTTTTAATTGGCACATGGTTATCTCAGAGGAAAAACGCTTTCTCAGGTGCAGCCAGGTTTCTGAGCAATGGGTTGTAAGTGCAACAGCAGGCATAAGGCAGCTCCCAGACATCTCCCCCAAACAGCTACTTTAAATCATATTCTCTGTTCATTTGTCATCTCTTTTCTCTATTTTTTCCCAGTGGGGATGAAAGGGACATGAATAAAATAGACATGAAGCAGACATTTGTATGACAGAATGACTTTGGGACTGGAGGGAATGAAATGAAATGTGTGACTGCTACATTACATGTAAAATTATACATGTATATGAGAGAAGAAAATCCATACAAAATATCAAACTATCAGTGAAAGGGCTTTTACCACATAAATAGCATTTAAAGTTGATTCAGCATCTCTTCCTTATTATACAACTAGAGGAACTACCCTAAGCAGATTATTTGTCTTACACAAGATCTTATAGAAATGCATATGCCATTTAAATATTGGACTAAACATGAGATCTTGTGCCTCTGAGTGTTTGGAAGCTTTCTCCTTAACTTCTTCGTGTCTTACTAACAAGCCCAGTACTTCTTAGCTATCCTAGTGGGGATAAAAGGTTGCTGAGCACATTAAGAACTAAAATTAATTGAAGAAAGTGAAAAGTGAAGGATACAGCTGCTCATTTTGTTTACTATAGGGCCTTCTAAAGCATTAACTAGGTTGAAATTAAATGCCCTTTTATGTCTTTTACTTGATATAGCATTCTTGCTTCAATTAAGTAGTACCCCAAAAAGCAGTAATGCAGTAGGAGAAAATAAGTCAGGTTTGCTTATCTTCCAACTATTTTAGCATGCTAAAATCACATTCAAGGTGAAATGTCTGTGCTTCTGCTGATGAGTATCCATTATACACGGAACCTTCCACCCCAAAACATCAGATTACACATTCTTCTCAGTTACACATGGGACATACTCCAAAACAGAACACATATTAGACCACAAAACATGTTTAAGTAAATGTAGAGGAAATGAAATTATTCCATGCATACTGTCTGACCACACCACAATGAAACTGGAAATCAATGAGAAAAGAAACCCCAAGAACTATATAAACACGTGGAAATTAAAGAGCACATTTTTGAACAACCAAAGAGTCACAGAGGAAATTAAGATGGAGTTAAACAGTATATGCAATTAAATAATATCTATACAACATACTCAAACTTATGGGACACAATGAAAGCAGTCCTAAGATGGGAAACTTATAGCAATAAACTCTTACATTAGGAAAACAGAATGAGCTCAAATAAAAAAATTAATGCTGAACCTCAGACTTCTAGAAAAACAAGAATGAATCAAACTCAAAGCTAATATGAGGGAAGAAATTATAAAGAGAAGAAATTAATGCAATGGAGGCTAAGAAAATAATACAAATAATCAATATATTGAAAAGTTGGTTTTTTTAAAGAATAAAATTGATAAACCATTAGCTAGTCTCACCAAAATGAAGAACCCCCCCCCACAAATTCAAGTAATTAGGAATGAAAAGGGGGAAATCAATAGATACCACAGAAATTCAGAAGACGATCAATACCTACAAGAAACTATGTTCAAATAACATAAACACAAGAGAAACTGACAGATTCCTAGACACAATTCAACTTCCAAAACTAAATCAAGAAGACATCAAAATTTCAAATAACCTATTATCAGCTAATGAAATTCAAAATGTAATAAAAAATTCTTCAACAAAAATCCCAGGCCCTGTTAAATTCACAGTTGAATTCCACAAGAAATTTAGAGAAGAACTAATGACACTGATGCTGAAGCACTTTAAGGAAACTGGAAGGGAAACAATACTTCCAGAACAACTTCTGGAGCCAAGTATTACCCTGATTCCCAAGCCAGAGACAAATCCAACCCCAAAAGAAAACTACAGGCCAATCTCCCTCACGGATATAGATGCGAAATACCCATCAAGACACTGGCAAACAGAGTGCAGCAAGTCATGAAGAAGAAAACACCATGATCACACAAGATTCAACCCCAGGATGCAAGGATGGTTCAACACATGCAAACCAACAAGTGCAACACACCATACTAACAGATCCAGGGATAAAAACCACATGATCATCTCAATAGATGCAGAAAAAGGATTTGACAAAGTCCAACACCCATTCATGATAAAAACCCTATAGAAAATTGGAATGGAGGGTCTTTATCTTAATCTAATAAGAGCTATTTATGACAAACCAACAGCTTAACATAGTAAATGGTCAAAACTGAAATCTTTCATGCTAAATTCAGGAACAAGACAAGGATGTCCACTATCACCTCTTCCATTTGATATAGTTCTGGAAACATTAGCCAGGGCAATTAGACAAGAGAAAGAAACAAAAGGAGTAAATCTAGAAAAGGAAGAAGTAGAATTATCATTATTTGCACATGACATGGTTTTCTATGAAGAAGAGCCCAAAATCTCCAAGAGAGTTGTAGAATTAATAACCAAATTCAGTAGTGTGACTGGACACAAAGTCAACACTCAAAAAGTGATAACATTCCTGCACACAAGCAACAAAGTCACACAGAGAGAAATTAGGGAAACCACACCTTTTATTGTAGCATCTGGAAAATAAAATGCTTATGGATCAATCTAACAAAAGAAGTAAAAGATATATACATTGAAAACTACTGTACTTTGAAAAAAGAGTTCAAAGAAGACATCAGATAGTGGAAAGATATCTCTTGCTTTTGGGTAGGAAGAACCAACATAGTGAAAATGGCCCGACTCCCCAAAATGTTATACAGATTTAACACAATCCCAATCAAAACACCATTAGCATACCTCACAGAACTAGAGAAAATAATTCTAAAATTCATTTGGAACCAGAAGAGACCAGAATTGGAAAGCAATTCTGGGCAACAAAGTCAGGGATCATCACAATCTCTGACTTGAAATTATAGTATAAAGGTATTGTGATAAAATCCACATGACATTCACAAAAATTAAAAAAAAAACAGTCTTTAGGATCAGTGGAACAGAGAAGAAGATGCAGAAACAACTCCAAATACATTGAATCACTTTATCTTTGATAAAGGAGGCACACATGACCACTGGAAGAAAGACAGCCTTTTTAATAAATAGTGCTGGAAAAACTGGCTTTCCACATGCTAAAGACTAAAATTATGCCCATGACTATCACTATGCACTAAGCTGAAGTTAAAATGGATCAAAGATCTAAATATTAAAACAGAAACACTAAGTTCACTCTAAGAGAAAATAGAAATCTTGAAGACATACGTGTAGGCAGACACTTCATGAACAAACCACCAGATCATACAGGAACTATTTCAAAGACTCAACAAATAGGCTCTTTGTTTATTAAAGGAATCACTAACAAAGAAAATACAATTCACAGAGTTGGAAAAGAATAGTAGTTATCCCCTAGAAAAGAGACTTATATCTAGGACATGTAAAGAATTGAAAAACTCTGGCATCCAAAATTCTAAGACCCAATCCCAAAATGGACTTCTGAGTTGAATATACACTTCTGAGATGAATAAAGTACAAATGGAAAGTAAGTAAATGAAAAAGTGTTTAGCATCACTGGTTATTCGAGAAATGAAAATTAAGACATTACTGAGATTCCATCTCACTCTAGAAAGAGCGGCTATCATCAAAAAAATCAACCGATACCAAATGCTGGTGGGGATGTGGGGGGACAGGGAGCCCTTCCCACCCTTGGTGGGAGGCAGACTGGTGCAGTCATCATGGAAATCCATGTGGATATTCCTTTAAAAACTAGGATTAGAGGTCTCATTCAACCCAGCTACTCCCCTTCTGGGAATCTTCCCAGAAGAACTGAAAATATCTACCACAGTGATACACATGTGCCCGTATTTATAACAGCATAATTTTAAAAATGTATTTATTACTTATTTTTGATTAAAAAAATAAACGTTAAAGTATGGTGTAACATTTCAAAACAAATCTGTAGAAGAGTAACAATGATTAGTATGTTGCATATTGTTATCCTCTTAGTAATTGCTCATATTACAAGATATAGGCAGAAAAAACTGATCAAACAACACAGGCACAAGCCTTTCTTTTCAATGAACTAATAGCAAAGAGTAGTATAACCATCTTACGTGTGCGTGCGTGTGTGTGTGTGTGTGTGTGTGTGTGTGTGTATTTTTCCTTTCCCCTTCCCTCTTTTCTCCTTTACCCCGTTGTAGTTTTTCTTCCTTTTCGAGCAGTTTCTTCCCATTTCACGATATCTCGTCTACATTTTGGGCCTTATTTAGTCTTCCAGCTTCTTACACTAGGAAGGTAATACAACACTTACGTATGTGAGACTGATTTCACCCAGTCCTTTAAGCTGTGTCACGTCTATGTACTACCTCCCGAAGGCGAATGTAATCATTATATATTGCAAGCATACATACTAATAAAAAGTGAAAATTAAAGAAGAAATTCCAGTTAGTGGAAATTAGGAAATAAGAAGCACATTACATATGGCTGCCACGTCAGTGTCACACAGCACACTTCACGATACAGCACAACTTCTCATAGCTAAATTGTGGAAATGACCCAAATGCCCATCAACAAGGAGTGGATAAAAAAGATGTGTGGTTTTTCTTCATGATAGAGTACTACTCAGTCATAAAGCAGGATAAATCGGACGCTTTTAAAGGTAAGTGGATGCATCTGGGGCCTATGCTCATAAGTGAAATAAACCACACCCACGTGTATAAACACTGTATTGTCTCACTAGTGTGAGAAAATGAAAGAGCAAATAGGATCTAAAATGTACATTAGCCACTGTGAAAATGTACAAAACTGTTCAAAAAAAAAATCTGTGATGGCAGAAGGGAAAGGAAGGAAAAGAAAAAATACATATATTCAAGAATTATACAGGTAGTTTCTCTTAGTTCATTGAAAAGAAAGTTTTATGCTGATAGTTTTTGGATGTTATTTCATGCCTCTGTCCTGTACTCTGAACAACCACTATGAATATAATGGAGCACAACACATTCATTATTGTTACTCTTCTATTAGCCTGCTTTGAAGCTACATATTGTTATTTTTACTTTTTTAATGTTTAAAAACTTTTTAAAGAATGGGACCCTTTAAGAATTGATTTTTTTTGTCTTTCACACAGTGAGAGAAGCCAGAATGATCGAAGTTAGTTTTTTAAGCCTGTGATCTACAAGGTTTAGTGATGTAGCCCATGATTAAAAACAGAGAAACACCAGACAAGGGGGTGTATCTCTCTGGAGGCATAGAGATTGCTGTCTTTCTAGTTTCTGTCCACTTTTCCTTTCCTAAATGGGAGGAAGAGGAAACAGGGGCCAGGCATGAAAACTAGAACTCCAAATAAGAGTTGTACTTCCAGCTTGGCTAACACTGGCCTTGTCCCTTCTTACATCGCAGGCGTTGACTGTGATCCAATCTCCCACTGGGCCTGGCCTCACTCAGGCAGCTTCCCTATTCCCCACAGTGAAAAAGGCACTATCTCACATGATTTTTTTCTTCAAAAGAGTACAAAATAGTATTAAAATAGAAAAAATTACAAATGATACAGAATTTCACTTAACAAAGTAATATGAATTTTACAGTATTTGTTGTAAAATGTAGTGTTGTCTTCCAGCCAGTTATTCATATTACCAGATATATGCATGTAAAATTGGAAGAAGGAAAAGAAAGTGCCTAAGACTCAGCAAACATATACTGAGTGAATGAATAAAGGAATAACAAAACACCATAGAACTCATCCTTTTAAAAAATATAGAAGTAAAAATAGCATTTAGAATTTGTCTCCTGCAGGTAAAGTACACCTCTTGTAATTTAAAGGCTATCAATTTAAAAAATATTTTGTCAGTTTCAATTCTGATGATATAATAGTTCTTATGTGTGTTGCTTCAATATGAAATTTAATTAACTCGCTATCTTAAAATTGAAATGATTTGCAGCCACAATTTATTATATAATAGTAATACTTTAGCCTTTACTACCACGCGCAGTCCACTTATATACTAGCTTGGTGCGTTTGAGGAAATTTTTAAAAGTGAAGACAGCAAACATGCTTACTTTGCATTCCAATGAGTTTTCATAATAGAAATAAGTGTCCTTTGGTCCACAGAATAGTAAGTAGAAAGAAAAAGGGAGAAAAGAGAAAATAGCAAAGGAAAGAGTAAAAGGAATAACAAATGAATAAGTTTGATCAACTCAATATTTAAGATTATTTACTGCTTCTTAGAAAAAGAAAACCCATAAAGCTCTGACTTTCAAAATCTTTAGACTCCAGGTCGTATGCTACAAGAAACCGATTCTGTGGACAACTGCACCGTGGATTTGTGCTGGTCTATGGAAAGGAGCAGTGAACAATCACTTTGTTTTGTCTGTTTTCAGTTCTTTGACCTTTTTCTCTTAATTAATTTAATTTTTATTCATTGTAATGAGAAAAAAGATAAATAGCAATGAAACAGTTTCAAAACAGGTTAGCACAGTTACAATAACTAATACATTGCATACTGTTGTTTTCCGAGTATTCAGAGGACAAGATGCAGACATGATACCTTGTCTAAACAATATTAGTACAAACCTTTCTTCTCCCTGGACTAAGAGAAAGTAGCTGTATATCTATCCTAACTATCTTGTATGTGTATATATATATATTTTTTTTTCACAACAAAATTGTCTTTTATTTATATACCCCTTTTTTTGTTTTGTTTTGTCAGAGGTGTGTGTTCCATTGCTGTTACTGAAGCTGTATTTGGAGAAGCCTTTAAAGGACTTTTTCATACATGATGCCAGTCCAAAGATTGTAAGAAAGAAAAAAGATTGGAGGTACATGAACTCAGCAAAATCACCCACTATAGTCCAATAGGCCATAATACTACTGAGTTACCAGCACAATTGGCAGCTGTCCGAAGTTGTTGACTTGAGCCTTTTACAGCTCAGCATATTAATATAACTACTTTTTATACCCCCTGGTTACACTTTTCTGCTGGATGGTTAAGACCCCGCTTGCCGGATCCCTTTCCAGTCAGCGCCCAGGCCTGGCATGTGTGTGAGACCTTTTGCCCGCTCGCCAGATTCCCTTCCAGCCAGTGCCCAGGCCTAGTGTACGTGTGGGACCATCCATGCACTCTCGGGGACCTCCTCCATCAGACAGGCCTCCTGTGGAACCCTGGGCCAGGACTCCCTCAGAGAGCTTAGGGGCCAGACCCACCCAGCTAATCCAGGGGTTGAACATCTTGCCAGAGGGGCACAGTGGGTTTACGTTCATAGATTGCAGCAGGAAGAAGCGGAGCACAGCCGCCAGACCCAAGTCAGGCCCACCTGGACGAGTTTGCACTTGGTAGATCTGGACAGGTAAGCTTAATTTCTTATATATTTTTTCTTCTTCCAATGTTGCATGCATGTATCTAGCAATATGAACAACTAGTTGGTAGGCAACACTCAGCACTACAACAAATACCGTGAAATTCATATTATTTTGTCAAGTGAAATTGTGTCACTTTAATTTTTTTGTTTTAACGCTATTTTGTACTCTTTAAAAAAATTAAGAAACCATTAATCATTCCTTGGCTTATAGTTCTTCAGCAAATTCCTCCTTTGGATAAATACATTTTTCACATCACAAGGCTTTATCTCACATGTTGAAAAAGATGAAGCTTTAATCAGCTGCTGCACTTCCCTTTTGATAAAACTGGACTTCAGGAAGTTCTGGGAAGATAGCTCTGCTATGTGTACTTACCCAAGGGGGGCTTAAGATAAAGCCTCTTGTGCTGAGGAAAAAGCAATTTACAAACATCTTTATCTTTGTGTGTGAAAATGCTTCCAAATTGAAAACAATAAGCTTTTCATAATGTATCAATCGGTATCTCCTACATGTTTCCTGGAAGGTGAAATACCCCTTTCTTTACAGAATACAAAATACTTAATTTTCCTCCTGTCCTGACATTTGTGGTCTCACTTAGCCATGCTTTCCTATTTATCCTACCCATTTACCGAAATTATTCCTGACTTTATTTTTCCAGTTGATCAACACTGTCACCGTAACTATGAAGTGTATCTTTCTCCACTCAGCTAACTTGCCTTATTATCAAACCTCACACTTTAAAGACTAATTGTATGTAAAGTCAACGGACCACATGTTTAAGAATTTTAATTACTTTTCTATGATTACTTTATATTCAGAACATAACATCCAGGTAACACAGCTTCTACAATGATAAGCAGTTTAATTAGAAAGCTGAGATAAGAAAAAGGCCTTTTACGCTACCAAATTTGTTCATGCCAATCTTGTGATAACTTGGACTTGTGTTTTCTCGCAGAATTTAAAAATGTGAAATGTTAATATTAGGTGGACCTTATTTCCTAACTGTCTCGCAAATGCCTTATTAGCATGCCATTTGGTTTTCTCTCTTTTGTACGTGTAAACATTACGGTTGTAATTAGATTGCAGAACTGAACCTGCCTTTAATCTTTGTGCCAGTCCAAACAAACAAGTTCTTTCTCACATCCTAAGCTGGCACAAGGGCCACAACAAACAGACGCAAATGTAAGCTCTGGGCTGCCAATAGCACGCTTGCCCTTTCCACAAACTGTCTCTGAGGATAGCCATTGATTTCCTAGTTATTATGAACATGAAATTATTGAATGACAGATGATAGAGTGTTAGGTCCTACAAGTATTTTCCCAAATGGGTTATCTAGCCAGGGTTGCCATGGTTACTGTGCTGTTTGACAGACCCTTCCCACAAAGAACCTTTTGCTCAGAATTCAGCACCAAGCAGCTCTCTGCTCACGACAGGCTGTTGTTAAATCAGAGAACTTAGACGCTTTCTTATAAAGCAAAGGTGGACTTTCCTCGTTGGGCGAGTCTGCTCTTACCTGAAGTATTAACCTAAAATGATAGTAAGCTATTTTAGTCCAGTGTTTTCCAAAGTGAAAGAGGATGGCACCAAGGGCTGGACTTTGTTCTATTTATAAAGACAGTGTTAATTCTTGGAAGATAAATTAATGGCTCCGAGAGCACGGGGTCCATGGGGAATGGAAGTTCTGCATCAGGACACACGGCTCATTAGGAAGAACGATGCTCACAAATCAGGCATCTTGTGAGCACCTGAGGGTTGGAGCATTTCTGGTCAATGCAGTGCTCACACTGTGGAGATGGTCTGAGGTCTGCTTTTTTTCTCTTTTCTTTTGTTGACATAACACATGTGAAATTAAAGAACACCTTTAAATTAGAACAGCCCATTTAAAAAGTATCTTCAAAGGCAATTTTTCTAGTTCATAGGTCTCTTCCTAATTTTGGGGTTTATGCTAAACAGACTAAAACTGGTGGCTACAAGCTGGCATCGTCTAGGAGGGTGGAATAGTGACTTCACATCAAACAGGGGCAGAGGACATCACCATGGCAGGGTCATGACAGAAGGAGCTACCCTGCCACCCTTCGAGGGTTTGGATTTTTTTCTTCTATTTTCCAATATTTCAATTAACTATATAATGTCTTGATCCTCTTCTTCTTGCTACATAGAGTCAGGCACATTTAGCACTGAGGATATACTTTGAGAAATGTGTCATTTGGTGATTACTGGTGACCATCACAGTCTATCCTTCTGCAGACGAAGATAGCCGGGATGTTCCTAGGCAGTGCAATCTTAGAAGACGCCTGCAGCATCTGCAGTCTAGTACTGAGGGAAATGTCATTATACGGCGCCTGATGGTATAACTCTGCTCTTTTTTTCTTTGGGTCCTGGAGATTGGACAAGAAAAGGAGAGAAAGTAACATTGGGAGCTAAAACAAGAAAGAAAGAAAAGGAAAAAAAAAAAAAAGAGGTAGGCCCATCACACTGAATGGTCCATCACACTGAATATGGGTCTTCCCACCACCGTACTGCCTGACCTGTCAACTGAAGCCTAGTAGAATGAGGATTTCTAAGTTGATGACGGGTAGCAGGAAGACATGGACGACTAGCACTATGATTCTAATAGTTTGCACTAGGAGAAGCTCACAGACCAAACCATGACTGTAGGGGGCAGGGAACTTAGTCGACTAAGATGAATCTTGTAGTATGTTACCAAAGAGATCTAAGTGGAAATTAATGAAAAGGAAAAGGCTTACTTTGCGTGTGAGTTGGGGTACTGATATTTGTATCTGTCAGGCACCTAAGCTGTCTTGCCTTTAATCCTCAACCTCTTTTGATCCTTTTCTTTTTTCTTTTTTCTTTTTTGCAGAACCGGGGATTGAACTCAGGCCCTTGCACTTGCCAGGGAAGCGCTCATTCCACTGAGCTATCTCCTCAGCCCCTCGATCCTTTTCTATATGGCTTAAAGTTCATGGTGCCTCTGGTTCGTTCTTGTGCTCATTATTCTTTCTCCAAAATCTTTATACACATATAAATGCATAACGAAAGGAAGACAGTGCGATCAGCCCCCCCGGCCGCCCCCCGGTCAGGCACTCACCTACCATAATGATGAGTGAACTCATGGTCGGGAAATCCTGCAAACCACAGCAAGTTAAGGAACAAGGCAGCACTGTTTGGGGCTCAGAGAACACGTTAGTAGGGATGAGATCCAGGTCTCTAATTTTTTTTTAGGTCCCTAATGTTGATAGAAGCCTTCAAGTGATAGGGGTGAGCAGCAGGCTTGGCAGTGGCTACACTGCTAAGTCTTCAGGGAGCCTGTCCTTGAGTGTCCAAGACGGGCCATGTTCACGTCCTTGCACTGATACCAGGCTGCCCACACCTCAGCACCCATGACCTCTCACCTCTGAGCATAGCCAGCTGGCTACCCTCTGCCCACTGGTCCATTTCTCCAGTGCATATTTTATCTGGCATTGCATTTTAGTGATTCTTAGGACTGCATTTTACTTGTTTCACATGTGAACCATAAAATTAGAAAAGTCTGAAATGAGTGAATTATATGTCACAATGAGAAAAATTTAGTTAATATATTTTTTAAAATTTATGTATTTGGTGCAGGGTCTCACTACACAACTTGAACTCGTAGTGTTTTCAGCCTCCCCAGCACTGGGGTCACAAGTGTGCACTACCACGCCCAGACTAAGATTTTAGAAGAATAAAGACTTTGTTATAATCAGAAAATCAACCCTATTACAGTTCTGTTTGAAATAGTACCTCAAAACTTACAGTGTGTTCTATCAATATATTCATTCATAATCCTAATCACCAACAACCATTTCATATTTTTATGAATATTAATCTACTATATCATTTATTATGTTATTTGTCTACCAATCATATGGAAATAACCTGTCAGTTTTAGGTTCTGAAATTATAAGAATCATAGAGTGTGAAGTATAATATTTTTCCAATAATTTTTCAGCCTCAGAGTTACAGGCATGAATCACTTGAACATTTTCTCAAAAAGCCACAAATATTCCCTCCTGAATCCTCAAGTTCTTGAGGGAAATATTTTGCATCCAACAAGTATTCGAGGAAGAAAAAGATGGTTCAATCAGTTCATCTAACTCTGCTGTCACCTCATGGTCTTTCCAGAGAACAATGTTTTAAACAAATGAAGTCAGCATAAAATGAGAAGGTAGAAATAAGAAAAGAATAAGAGCATCAGAAAAACCAACAGAACAAAAAGAAGTCATTATTTTTCTAAACTTTCATCCTGGGGTCTGCTAGCTAATTCTGCTTGGTATTAAGAGGAGGACCACAAATCCTTGTCACACGCTTGGATGGCTGGATGCGGCTTGTCACTATCAAGCTGTATTTAATTCAAATGAATGAGCAGAACAGGAGGAAGACACTTCATCAACTCTGAATTTTTTAAAACTTACCGTAGCTTCTCTTTTTAGACTTGCTGATAAAGAACAATTAGATGTCTGACTTGAATTATTCAATATTGAGCTCTAAGTTAGGAAAGATATTATGTTTCTGATACCAAAATACTAGCTTACTAGTTCTGTTTGCAGTTTACTTCAGGTTACCAACAAAACACTTTACCAGGTACTGTGTGGGTAGGAAACAGGAAGATGTATGGACCCTGACTTCAAAGAACTCAGTATTTTTAATTGCTTTTCTTATATACAATGCAGAAAATAATCTTTTATGTGTTAAACTATGGTAAAATCACTGGGGATTGTGACTCCTGGGAGAACATTAGAGTCTAATAAATGCAAATATTTTTCTGCATCCAGGGGTGAGAAGCAGCTACAGTTGGAGTAAAGAGAGCGGGCCATCAACAGGAAAGATTCAAGGACCCGAAGAGACGTTTTATGTGAAGACTGGGGAGCAAGGGAGAGGATCTGTAGGTGAAGGTCACCCATGGGGCTCCACCCTTTCGAGCTCATCTAAACATTTCAGCGGCCCCACCTGAAATCATCACAGTTGGATGAATTTTCTATCTTTTAAAAAATTCGTTTCAATGAGAAAAAAGATAAAATAGCAACGAAACAGTTTCAAAACAGGTTAGTAGGACAGTTACAATAATTAATACATTGCATATTGTTGTCTTCTTAGTAGTTATTTAGAGGATAAGATGCAGACATGTTATCTTGTCTAAACAATATTAGCACAAACCTTTCTCAATGAACTGGAAGTAGCTGTATATCTATCATATATATATATATATATAGTCTAAACAATATTAGCACAAACCTTTCTCAATGAACTGGAAGTAGCTGTATATCTATCATATATATATATATATATATATGTATATGTATATTCATATTCAATCTACCTTCTTAATACCATTTACATATTCCCCTGGGCACTGCTGCAACAGGCTGTTTGCATCACTGAACTATCTAAAAGGCTGCCCTCACTGCTTCAGGGATTGAACTCCTGTATGAGGTGTGGGGTGAGGTCCTGGGCAGGGGGGTCGCATTCAAACTCTCATGGAATGGACTTTATTAACCATGCCATCATAATAAAAAATCTAGTACACAGAATAATACAAGGTCAAGTTTAAAACAAAGCTGAAACATCTTTGTTAGAGATGGTAGAGAAATTACATTACAACTCAGAGATACAGGGGAGAAACTTTCAATTTCAAATTGTTTCCTTAGTTCTCAGTAGAAATGTATTGGCATGTTGGCGCCAGCCTGAACTCTTGGTGCTACACCCATGACTGATGTGTGTCTGGGTAGCTCATACCACTGGAGGTACAAATGGGTCTATCTACTCATTCTTTTAAAAATTAATTTGAAAATCTATAAATGAACCAAATATAGTTGTGTGAATTTGAATTACAGCCGAAATATCAATATTAAGACAATTCACATCAATTACAATGATTACCATAAGAAACAAATTTATTTCATTAAATAAATTTATTTATATTCCTGAATTTTCTTAAAACATTTTATACATAGAGAGGTCTGCTCTGCACAGAGTAGCAAAGCATCCTAATGTGTCTGGCTTTTTTTGAAGCCAAAGTGACAGTTTTTCAGACTCTCATGCATGTACTAAGGGTGACTCAAGCAGGTGGGATGAATGAAGTCAAGGAAAATACATGAATAACAGCAGCTTGGTGAAGGAGTTAAGTGCTTCCTGAATGGCGGACCTTGTACATTTATGGCTATAAGAATGCAAAATGTTACGTTAACAATTTCTGCCTTTATAGATATTTTGAATTCACATAGAAAGTGGATCAGAAGAAGTGCAAGGATAAAGTTTTAATATTTATACAGAGATTTTTGAGATGCTAGTGAACTTAGTCATGCTGTTGCCCCTGCCAGTTGTCACCACAGGAGGCATTAGAGGGAGCCATCACTGTGGGACATGACCAGACTGGACCCCATCTAGCCATGGAGACCATCCTGGAGCCCAGTAGTCCACAACAGACACACCTCCCAACTCAGCTCCTCTAGCTACTGCAGCAGCTTGCTCCCACTCAGCTGGGCTGGCAGCTTCACTTCACTGTGAAGGAAGAGCAGAGTGGAGAAGTCTAGCAACACAAGCCTCAGCACACAGGATCCACCGTCCTCCTGTCTCTTAATTGAGAGTCATTGGCATGGACCCTTTAGTGCAGATTCAGGGAGGCCAATGCTATAGGAGAGAAGGGAAGCCTGGAGAGGGTCAGCAGGTCCAGGGAGAAATAATACACTAGGCCTACAGTGCGTGAGAGCCCCAGGAAAATCCATGGTTGTCGTCAACTTCAAAAATAGCATGAGACTGTACTTCAAAGGTGATTCCTGCATGCAAGGGCAGAGTTAAAGAAAAAAATCCATGGCACTGTGTCCCATATTTAAGGGGATTTAATTAGAAGCCATTTGGGGGAGGGGCAATAAGGACCAACCCACAGAAAAAATACAGAACAAGGTCAGTGCAGGACTTTCAGTATTATCCTACGACAGTGCCTGGGTGGGAGACAGACAGATTGGTGGGAGATACAGATCCCCTCGAGAAATTTAAGTTCAGGCTTTGAAGAATATGGCGCCCTTGTCCCTAATGTTTAGAAGCAAGGTTGGCTGTGTGTACCTTGAAGTGGCTGGCTCTCCAAGTATCGGCACTGAGGCCAGCAGTCGCTTGAGCCCCAGTCATATATCAGCACAGAACTCGGTGGTCTGTTTTCTCCTCTGCCAAAAGAAGCAAGGATATGGTGTGGCTTGAATGGCTGCCACAGTCTGGGGTGGGTGGACAGAGGGGCCGCCGGAGCTATGGAGGGGTGGAGAACTCAAAAACTCACAGGCCATGAAGCTCAGCAGAGAAAATCATGATTTTCAGGTTGCAAGACTGCAGAGCCTGGAAGGAGCCCACTCATTCAGGAATACGTAGGGATTTCCTTTTAGATTCATTTTTCTTCATTGGTGATTTGGAGCTTAGGTTTTGTTTGTCTGTGTTCTTTTAGTTTTCAGTTTTTATTCTGTTCTTTGCTTTGCTCCCTGCCTTTTCTTTTTTCCTTGTTTGTACTTCACCTATTTTTTCATACCAGGAATTGGACTCAGGACCTCACACTTGCCAGGCAGGTGCTGTACCACTGAGCTAGGTCCTTGGTTTTTCTATTACTTTTAGCTAATTCTATAATTTCATTTTGCTCTTA
This sequence comes from Octodon degus, assembly GCF_000260255.1. NCBI lineage: Eukaryota > Metazoa > Chordata > Mammalia > Rodentia > Octodontidae > Octodon > Octodon degus. The sequence goes on along the minus strand of NW_004524676.1, from coordinate 960,537 downwards.
ATAGAATCTTTTATTTCACTTTTCTCTATTCCTTCTCACCTTCAATTGCTTAAGTTTTCAAATTTACTTCTTTCATTCTTCTGCTCCAATTCTATCTTTTCTAGAATAACCATCAAGCTTTTTTGTATTTTATTTTATTTTATTTTATTTTATTTTATTTTATTTTTGCAGTACTGGGGATTGAACTCAGGACCTTTTGCTTGTCAGGCAAGTGCTTATTCTACTGAGCTATCTCCCTGGCCCTAAAGGAATATATTTGGGTTTTTTTTGGCTGGCTCAGGATGCCTTATGGGCCAGTCTGGAAAGGCATGAAGATCTGGGGATCAAACCACAGTATCCTGAGCATGACTGCCTTTGCTTAAGCAGGACTTAAACAACTGAGCTAATGGGCAGGCCCCTTAAGCTTTATTAATCTGATAATTAACTCTACATTATTACTGTTGAATTTTTTCTATTATTAGTTGTTGCATTTAGTAGGTATTTACTGTAATAATTGGGTTGTCTTAGTGCTTGTACTATAATTCTATCATGCTTTTCCCAAAATAAAACCTAGCTGGAAAATAATCAGCCTTGAGAACTACAGATCAAACATTCCAGCTCCAAACAGCCTGTGCTTGCCATACCTGCTCTAGGGTCAGGGAACCGAGGAAGAGAATGGTGACAGCACACAAGGAACAATGGGCTGAGCTGCAGTGGCATTTGTGAGCTCTTGTTTCCAAGGGTTATTTTCTGGCTTTGTCTTACTTTCAGGGAAAGAAGGTAGGTCTCTTTTCCATGATTGTAGACAGCATGTTATTGGCTTTTATGCTACGTTAATCTTGTTTGTCTTTAATGCCAGTCTTGTTGCTGATTTTGTTGCTATTGCCAGCGTGTATAGTGGTGGCTGTCAATTAATTTTCTCTTATGCCAATATGTGGACTGGCTTTGTGTTATTAAATATACTTCTGTCCTTTCTCAGAGAACAGGGTACTTGGCCAATTACACTGTAACCTTCCCTTCCAAATGAACAGAGGTATCCAGATCTTGGGACAGAAGCAAAGGCTTTTAGCTAGTCATGCCCACGGTGCCTCAAATTAGCAACACACTCTCTCCATCAAAATTGGCTTGCAAACCTCACCCCCCCCCACACACACACCAGAAACTTTAGAAGGCAGGCAACAATATGCCTCCCCAAACTCCCAGCCTCCCCAAAGGTGATTCATGGGACACTGAGTGGGAAGAAATCAAAAGTCACACAGCTGAATTATACAACATGATAAAAGAGGAGATAAAGAACAGATCAATAATGTGCTTGGTGATCTCTAAGAGGATATAACTAAAACAGGCAATCGATTTAATAAACAAAACAATCAGCAAGTCAACAGAAGCCTAAATATAAGCAATCTGAAATAAGCCAAAAAAAAATGATTGATCAGTTTAACAAAGAATTAGGGTCTATGTAAAGGTATCAGGGAGAAATCCAGAAGATTAAAAATTCTACTGAAAGTCTGAGCAGCAGAAGTGACCAACGTGAAGACAGAGTATTAGAATGGGAAGACAGGGCTAACACAAGTGACTATATGCTCAGATACTTAAACCAAAGAAAACCTCAAGAATGGATCCAGAGCTTTTAGAAAACCAGGCTTAGATTAAGTATAATCAGTGGAAAAAATCAGAAGACAGCACTAATGGCATCAAAACCTGTTTATGGAAATAGCAAAACCTTTCCAAATATGTAGAAAACATTTATTGTACAGAAAATTGAGGCATGAAGGACACCAATTAGCCATGTTCAAAAAGAACGTCTCTACAGTGCCTCATACACTAACTCTCAGAAGTCTGACATGAAGACCAAAATCTCAAAAGCTGTTAGAGAAAAGGCACAAATCCCTATATAGACAAATCCATTAGAATTTCAGCAGACTTCTCAACACAAACTTTAATGGCCAGGGGACCTTGGAGTAAAGTTTCAAGTCTAAAATAAAACAACTTCCAACCCAGACTGCTGTATCCTTCAAAACTATCTTTCAAAACTGATGGGCCAATGAGATCTTTGCGTGAGCACTTCCGGAAACACATGGCCACCAAACCAGTGCCCCTAAAAGCTTTTGAGAACTATCCTATAAAGAGACAGTGAAGTCAGTCCTGCAAAATCACACCTGGAGAGGATAATGTTAAGTGAAATAAATTGGACACATAAATTTAAGTAATGAGTGGTCTCTCTATATATGAAAACATCCAAAATACCAAGAAAGAGCAAAATAAAAGACAGATAATAGGAATTGGGAGAGAAATCATTTGCAAAAGGGAAAGGGAGCAAAGAATATAAGGGAGGGAGGGGGGAAAGAGAAGGGGAAGATAAGAAATTAAGATGTGTTACATAGTGTACTAACTCACCATGGTGAATGTAGTCCTTATACATTGCAAATATATTACTAATAAAAAATGAAAATTAAAAAAGATGCTAATCAGTGGAATTTAGAAATAAGAAACACATTAGACTTAGCTACCTTTTTTGACATTTAAACTATTTAAGTCATGAGGAAGAATTTTCTAACTGCTTAGATCCTAAATAAATGAAAATGCCAACTCCATTGCATAATTCAGACTTTTAAGAATACAATAAAAAAAGATGAATAGAAGTCAGGATTCAGACCAATTGCATAAATGAAAAGGACATAGATGCAGGTAAATCTCAAAAGGTCTATTTCAGGGCAAGAAAGCTGTATTTCTCCAGAACTAATTTAACTTCTTAAATTTTTTTCATAAAAGACTTTTATTTTGCATTACTTATGGAGCAACCCCTGTTCCTACAGGCAGTGCTACACGCTAAGTCTTAGGAAATTATTTCTGAGTGAGGGCTAGGTCAGGTTGCACTCCAAGAAAGGACAATTTTATGTACTAGCGCAGTTTTATGGAGTCCTCTTCCCCTGGCTACATCCCCTCGTCCACCCCCTCATCCTTTCTCTGCTGAAAGTTGTAAACATTTTAGGGCAGTGTGACAGTCCCGGAACAAAAGAGAACATATGCAGTATACTCTCAGGCAGGAAGAAAAGACGCCCCAAATCCTGGAGGCCTCAGTTTCTACGGTACACCTTCCATCCCAAATGCACCCTTGGTGCTGCGTGAATGTGCTGCAAATCACTTAACACCGACTATTCAGATTTAGACGACTGTGAAGCCCTTGCTGAAGCATATTAGCAGACTAGCACACACGGAGGCCAATTAGGTGCATATTTTCCTGACTTACCACTGAAATTTTGCTGATATTCACTTATCCCAAAATGCCTTTCTGGGACTTGTGAGCCAGTAGCATCTATTATAAAATTCATCCACAGTTTCTGTCAGTTTTAACTGAAATGCACGACTGGGAGAAAAAGAAAACGGCTCCTAGAAAACTGCAGATTCAGTCGGTAGAGAAACAAAGAGGATGCCTTTGTGTACTGCTCTCCTATTCTTGCAGCTTGAACCCGAGTAACCTGGTAACTGCTCCTACCGGAGGCTGCAGTAATGTCCCTTCAGGAAAGTGGCACAATAGCCCAAGTTTGAAGGAGAGCAGCGCTCTGCAGAGGAAGCTGGCACGAAGGGCCCGCGCAGCCTCCCACTCTTCCTAAGGGGCCTTCGTTAGCAGGCTGCAGAGCAGCACCCACCTGCCTCAGCTTGCTGATGGCATCGTCAGGCTGAAAGGCGTAGGGGACCATTAGAAAAGGAATACAAAGGAACTGTTCCTTTTCCTTTCTCTTATATTAACATTTGTATCATTTATCACGGTGGGCTGGAATAATTTCAAAGGCTACAGATCTGCAAAAATAGGACTGTGCAGTGCCAAAAAAACTTCTCAAAGTTTGAAACAGGCAGAAGAAAAAAGAAAAAGGAATACGTTGTATCACTTGAATATTAAAATATTCTTTCATTCTTTAGTGTGCAGATGTGTTTGTATATGTATAGAGTGTCTTTTTCAAATGACTATAGGTAATTTTCTTTTATATACCTTTTCCATTGTTATTTTAACAATCAACACATATTATTTATATAATAAATGATAATTTCAGTAGAACCACATATGAAAATATAACATAATCTTTCTAAATTGGATATTGTTTTATTACATGCAAAGACCACTATTTTTTTAGATCTATTTCTCAATTCTTTTAAAGACCTAATAACTCATTCCTTTTTTTTTTTTTTTTTTCTTTTTGGCAGGACCGGGGATTGAACTCAGGCCCTGGCGCTTGCCAGGGAAGCGCTTATTTCACTGAGCCATCTCCCTGGCCCCTCATTCCTTTGAAAGAATGTAAACATGCAGGAGTATTGATAAGTGACTCTGTATGTGCTCATTTTACAACTGAGAGTGCTTCAGGCATGAATTTGTGCAGACGAAATGAAGACCGTGTCTCTGAATTTAATTTCATAAAATCACCTTAGAATTTGGGAAATATGAAAAAATTTCAAATTAAGTCATCCTTTAGGCAACCCAAAGTACTGAGCACCTAGCAATGCATTAGGCACTATTGTACATTCTAGGGTGAATACGTTTATAATTTATTTATAGCCACTATGAAAGAAATAGGGAGAGCAAGCTGTATCTTTGAATTTCTATTCCTCTGGGAGATTGAATAAGTGCCGACTGTGATATAAGCTGAACTAGTGTAACATTAGCTATTTGATAAAAGCATAAAAATCTTACTAAATTGATGCTACCTGGAAGTTCTGGCTTGTGGCATTTGTAAGTTATTATAATTCTTGATTCAAGTGAGAACAGCTAAAGACCTCACCATGCACTTTTTGCTTATTATTTGATCTGATCAAACTTTGAAGGGCGGTCTGTTATTTTCTTAGAAAAGGAGAGACAGAGGAAAATCTTTCTCTTTCCCCATTTTTCCCTTTACTTCCTTCTCATAATTGAGCCATTTTTATCCAATAGCTGACTTTGGCTACAATCTGACACACTTTCCTTTCTTTAGACCTTGGCAGCAGATCTCACAGGTTCCCAAGCCTCTCAGCCACCTCTAGTTATTAAAAGTTTTATGTAACGCAATGCACAGTTCTACTTTAAGGGCTGCTCTTAACCTACTTGCTTTCAGTATCAACCAGAGCTATGATTTCGGCGAGCTGGACTAGGAGGAAATGCGGTTTGTCAATCTGGGTATATTTTTAAATGCAGAATCATACTGCAGTCAGTGTATGGACAGTTCTAACAAGCACAGCATACAGCGGACCTCCCAGGGACCCAGAACTTTCCCTAATGCACTACATATTTATACCTCTAGTCCTCACTTCATCCCAGAGGCTCGGATAACTTAATTACACACCCAAAGGCACCCCGCTAGTGGGTGAGGGAGGCAGGCTTTGAACTTTAGTCCTTATGACTCTAATGCCAGTACTGATCTTCCATCTTACTGCCTCCCTTTTCTTTTAAATTGCTATTTTATATACTTTTGATCATACAGAACAGTCCCCCAGGGAAAGAATAATTTGCATTCATGTAATAGAGGGTAGAAAGGGTATCAGTAGATTATAAAACAAATCAAGTACCACTTTCTAACAATAGTGTGAGTTCTTTTCTTTAAATTCATATTTATTTATTTATTTATTTATTTGGTATAGGGTTTCACTACACAGCTCAGACTCATAGCGATCCTCCTGTCTCAGCCTCCCTATCTCTGGGATTACATGCGTGCACCTTCACGTCCATTCTTGGTGGCTGGCACTGCATGCCTGGGGTTACAGGGCCAGCATGGCATGCGGTACTGGAGATCAAATCCAGGTCTTTGAGCTTGCCAGGAAGGCACTTAGACCACATAGCTATCTTTCCAGTCCTAGTGTAAGTTCTTTTTTTTTTTTTTTTTTTGCAGAACCAGGGATTGAACTCAGGCCCATGCACTTGCCAGGAAAGTGCTTATTCCACTGAGCCATCTTCCCAGCCCCCCCTAGTCTAAGTTCTAAAGGAGCATACAGACCAATGTGTGTGCATGTGGCACAATTTAAAAGTGTTCATTGGTTAGACATGTTCTTATTTAGAAGACTATTTTGAAAGGCAAAATGTGCATTTTCAAGTTTCTTTGGAAATTTCTGAAGATTCAATGTTAAAAAACTCTGAATTCTA
>NW_004524676.1:952111-954322 GCF_000260255.1 Octodon degus | reverse complement strand
AGCCCCGCCCCTTGGTGGGCTGAGCTGGCCACACACACACACCTCTCTCTCTCTCTCTCTCTCTCTCTCTCTCAAATAAATAAAAATTAAAAAAAATTTAAAAAAAAACTCTGAATTCTCAAAACAATTAGCACACAATCCCCACACACACACCACCCCCTTTTGGTTTGCCTTGCCAATCCTATTAGACCTATCTCTAATTAAGAATGGACAAGTACTTATTTTATCTGTCAATATTATTGTATCTGAAAATAATTTAGCACAAGTTAATTAGGGTTGGATTATCATGCATTGGTCATTTTGATTCCAGCTTGTTATAATAATAGAAACTGCTTTCAAAAGATACCCTGCTTTGCCAGCCCTTTATGAGCATGCGACAAGAAAAGAATCTTTTGTTGTGTTTGCTTTCTTCTTCTCTTTCTCTATCTCTTTTGTTTTTTGGATTGGGAATAAGACAGAAATGTGGAAGAACAAGAGCACTCTTAGGAATTACACAAGCATTTACAGCAGAGGAAGACAGAAGGCGATGAAGTCATGCAGTATCATGTTAGTGTTCCATGGAAACAAAATATTTTATTTAATGAAATCAACCATCACATCAGACTTAAAATTATTTATAAGAAAAGGTACATCTAAAATAAGCATTTCTTCTTACTGGTAAATGTACATATCCAGCAAATTATACATGCCACTTTAAAACCACAGCATACGGAGAAGAGAACAAACGTTATTGTAAAGGATATATTTGGGAAATTTCTATTTATGTTATACTGTAATGATTTCTCAGTATGTATTATCAAAAATCATAGCTAATAAAATTGACCCTAAAGTACATTCTAAAATAGGCCATCTTCCCAATGCACACATACTGTTTTATAGTTTTCTTCAAGTATGTTTCAAAAACAGGAAGAAATGATACATTTTGTTTCAAATTATTCTTCAGATATACGAAAAAATAAACACCTTTTCATTAAACTAGACTCTTAAGCTAGTTTAAGGCTACCATGCAGGCAACGGGAAATGCCACACAGAGAATGTTTTGGTTTCATTTGACAAAATCCTGCAAGTGATTGTTTTTCCCAGTCTAATTCTCTGATGAGAACAGAACCCCAAGAAACTCTGTAATTGTCTTCTTGCTTCTAACCTCGTGATTCACACAAACTGTGAGCTGCTCAAGGTTATTGTTCTTGCTTGCTAAGATTTTTGGGATCTTTGCTATGTAACAAAAAACCATACAGATTTTGGTACCTGGCACTAAGGTGCTTCCATGACAAAAACCTGAACTAGTGGAAGGAGCTTTTGGAAGAGGAAGTGGGCTTTTAGAAACGTGCTGAGCCCAGTAGGCCTAGAAACTGTTATGTGATCTCAGAGGTGTGGACAACTCAACTACATGCCCAGGATACCATGTTACTTCAAGTAACATAGAAATCATTATTTTTTTAAATTTTATTTATTTCAACATAGAAATTATTAAATTGCCTAATAAACTATGAGATGCAGTTAAGGGCACCTCCAAAGAAAACGTCACAGTGTCTTTCTGCTTTCTTCTTACAGTTTAGCATACAATGGAAGATAATAAATATGAACTAAAGATACACGCATGACAGAAGAAGGGCCATCAAGAAAGGAGATGGGAACTAATGGATTGGAAGATGCTTGCCCTTTCCATGTGGCATGTGATGCCAAGTGAGGAAATGCTTTCTGAACAAAGAAGAAATATAGAGGATGGCTAAGAAAACATGCTTAAAAATGAAGTGATCTGTGCCAATAAAATCTTTTGTTAAGATCCTCAGAAAACTCTAAGGTGGTGCCACAGTGCCCTGTTCAGGCAATCTAAAGGCCTTTAAGGAGATTAAGCTGTTCCTAGTCTTCCAATGAAACAAGACTTTTGAAAAGATTCAGGGTATTTTTGCTTCTGAAGAGAAACCCAAAGTACAGTGGGGTTTATCTCCAAGATTTTTTTGAGTGTGAGCTTCCTTTAACAGAATGGATGCCTTTAAAATTCCCAAGATCTGCAAAGTTTTGAAGGAATTATAAGCACACACATAGTTCCAGCTTATATTAGAAAGGATGGAGATAGCACCAAATAGAAGATGATCTTTGGATCTAGCAAATTCTACTTGCTGGAAGCAGGCAAAGAAAACTTCTCAGCTAAAAACATGTGCTAACTTGTGTAAAAAACAAAGGATGGAGGCAGCCCCCCACCACTCC
>NW_004524676.1:918332-945302 GCF_000260255.1 Octodon degus | reverse complement strand
CTGACAGCCATGAGGAAGCACTCTCTGATGCTGAGACAGAGATCTTCTGAATTGTTATAGACCAGTGACTCGTTTATGTCTCCTGAATCGCCCGCTTTTGACCAGGAATGTGTGTTGCTGGTCTTTGGGTCACAGTCAGTAGGAAAGTCAAGTCTGCCAACAACCACATAGTCAGCCTGAGAGCAAAATGTCCCCACTTAGGATCTTAGGGGAGATCACAGCGTTGGCCACTGACTGCAATGCCCAGAGAGATCTTGAACCAGGAGAGACACTGGCTCCTACATCCCAGGAGGAGCGAGTCACTAATGGCTGTGGGTTTAGGGTGCTGCCCTTCACAATGGTTGGTTTTAAAGCAGTAAAACAGGGATGTGCTGTTCTCAGAAGTCAGACAGAACAGACTTCCAAGGAAGATGACACGAAGTCCAGCATTTTCTATGTGGCCCTCTGAAAGGCTAAGTCTTGGAACACAGTCTTTGGGAATGTTCTCCAAGAGACTGAGAGTTTGTGTCAACCTACAACACATGAAATGATCCTAATGTCCAATGTGATGGAATTTGGAGATGGAGCCTTTGGGGAATACGGAGGTCTTGGAGCCCTCAGGAGCAGTGTCAGTTTTCTTATGGGAGAGCACTCTCACTATATTTCTCTCATTTGAAGAAACAGGAGAAGATAGCTGTCTGCAACCCAGAGAAGAGTCTTCATCAGCAATCTAACTTTGGACTTCCAGCTTCCAGGACTACGAGAGATGCATTTCTGCTGCTCTGCCACGCGGCCTATTACATTTTCTTAATACAGCCTGAAGTAAGAGATGTCCTCATCTGAGGTCATCTGTGGAGATGCCAGGGAAGCTCAGCTGCACAACCATCCCTGCCGGAGCTCCAGGCAGGTGCAGTCCTGCTAAGGTGCCTGGCCTGGTGCCACCGCTCGGCCCACCTCCTAGCCACAGAGCACCAAGTAACCTCAGTCAGCCTGATGCAGAGAAAAATCATCACTCTAGTATCCTTTCCTGAGTTCCTGTCTTGTGAAACCACGAGCTACAATCCAAATGGTAGCTATGTTAATGTGATAACTTTGGATAACTTGTTAGGCAGTAATAGAAAGCTGGGACGATTATTATTTTTAATCCTGGAAAAGTACTCAATTACACAGCAATGTATAATCAGAAATGCTACTACTTCCATTCTAAAAAAAAAAAGCTTTAATATCTTTTCTCAATTTATGAGACCCTAGGAAGCCAAATAAATAACTATAAATTAATTAATCAATTAATTTTAGTTTGGAATCAGCATCCTATGGTTCGTTTTCCAAACAGGTACCTGCTACAACTAATTAGGTCATACAGCACTTACACACAGCCATAGTACCAAAGCAAATCTTTGAAATAAATTTAATAGGATCCTGTATTTACTTAACAAATATTTATTAGCCTCAGACTAATTACAGCTTTTAAAAAGAAAATCATTGTTTCCCCCCAAAATCCTGTACGAGGTATTATATAAACCACAGCATGATTCAAAAACAGGAGCAAGCACAGCTCCTGAGTTCTCTGCGTGGTAAATCCTTTAAATTGGGAGAAACACACAAGGAAGGAACAAACCAAGAAGTTGAGGGATTCAGTGGAAAGGAAGGTCATTTGCTCCACAGGCACTGGCGATACAGAGCCCAGTGACGTAGTGTCAGCATACCGGGTGCACGAGGCCTGGGACACAGGCAGCACCCAGTGAAGCCCTCGGAATAAGTGACTGAGCTCCGCGTAAATAAGTGTAGCATGCGGTACAGGGTGTAGCGGCAAAGAGTACTATCTTGCTGCCCACCTCAAAGATAGCTCTAAACTTAAAGAAAGAAATGTATTCTAGACCATCTGAGCGACCTCACCTTGTGGATCAGGGTTAAAACTGCAGACAGTAAGAAAACGGCCTCTGGCAGCCATCGGAGAGGCATAGCTTATGAAGGACAGGTTTCCGAGCTTCCAGATCTTTGCCTGGGTACCGTTAATCTCATGACTAGTTCTCTGAGATTTCGCAGGTGCTAGTTGTCTGTCTCAGTTTACAATGAAGATAAGGGGCGGACATTTTGGAAGGAACAATTTCGTGAACTCAAGTCCAACTTGAGAAGTCTGCCATCACTGCGGAATGGAAGACCGAGGCCTCCTAAGGCAATGCCTTCCACATAGGCGTGTGAGAACCACTCGTGCGTGGGGTCAAGTTGCTACAACATGGCCAGATTTTCCAGTGAGATGTTAAAATGTAATATACTGCACTATAAAATAGAAAGTGTCACGTGACTCATGTGAGAAATGAGCCAAGTTTTCTTGGCCGTATTTACTGCAGAGGGGTGTGTGTGTGTGTGTGTGTGTGTGCATGTGTACTAAGGCTCAGTGAGGGAACTCTTCATTCTCCAGGTCGTGACCAGCTTAACTTGGGAACCTTTGACTGATGGGTCTATCAGCAGAAGCCACTAAGAAATCCTGACGCACGGGAACCACAACCCTAATTTACTTTGCTGTCACAGAGAATTTTGAGAACGTATTCTTGTTCTAGCTCGTGCCACCTTGCGGAATTCTCTAGCTCTGATATCAGTACATGTTATGTGACCAATTTCGTTAAAAATATAAAATAGAAGTTTTTCCAGTTTACTGACGAGAACCTCCATAGCACATAGCTATACGGCACTGCAACCTATCTTCTTTTTTAGATTTGCATATTCTCCCTAAAGCCTCATGTTAGCAAAAAAGATATAACACAGTTTGAAACAAACACCACTCCAGGGGCTCCTGGTCTTCATCACTTCTTGCCCTTTGATCTTGACACTTATTCAATTAGAACCAACTTGTCAATCATGTACTCCTTTGCTAAAGCCGTGCTTCTCTCACGAGGGACAATCCTATTCCATTAGTAAAGATCTTTCAGGGAACCTCAGGCCCAAAAGAGAAACAACATACAATGTTGGCACATAGAAGCCACTGCTGGAGGAGGGGCACCTTTCAAAGACCGTCCCATTTCCCCTCCTATTAGGACACTCAAGAAATTAATCTGAATGAGGAAGGTTCATTAAAAACAATCTGCTAGCAAATAAGCTGTTTCAAATGTTCTAGATTGTGAGGCTTTTTAATCTGCTCTTTGACAAGCGCTTCAGCAGGGAAGGTGGCTGAAGATTTCCTCGATTTCCATGTCAAGTCTTGTACCTTCAGATTGCAGGTGCTGAGAAAGTCCAGATCACATGTTGGGCAGACTGCAAGCTTGAAGAGAGGAGGAGTTGTTAAGGTTGTCAAATTCCATTCACAAATTTATGCCTGTAGAGTTGTTCCCTCTGGAAGGGACCCAAATAACTCATGCTTTTCGAAAATTGCTTATGACAGCTTTTCAGTCCGCTTTAGGCCAGCTCTCTGCGGTGATTTGTATTTTCATATACTGCTCATACATTAAAAAATTTACACCTGTCAGGTCTTGACAGAGTGCCTCTACCCCTAACCTTTTTCAAGGGGGGACACTTTCCTTCTAGACATTATCCAAATAAATTTCTATCAAGACTGAGGGTGCCATAACAGGTGGAGCTATGAGAAATGTGAAACACAGAGGTACGGAATTTTAATAAGAAACAGGCTTGTTGGCCTTTTGGAAGGGCTCAAAGTTGCAGTACATTTGAAACCGCATATCCGGTCACACTGCTAACAGCAGTGGGAGACCATAATTCCAGCTACAGCACAGAACTCGCAAAGGTTGTTTTACTCATGATGGAAGTATTATTTTTTTCCTGTATCTGTGACTTATGTCTGGAACTAGGAAAATAAGACATTCCTGGTAGCCTCATTCTTTGATGTCAAGTAAATGACAATAAATACTATTATCAAGCAGTTTGAATTCTTTGGTTTTGCTAGCTTGACAAACTGGATGCTACTGTTGGATAACCATGTTATTATCTGACAATGCACTGGAATTTCAGAGTGTGTCAGATGCCAGTGGGGTTATGACGTGTTAGCTTAATCAGCGGGACATACCTGATTTGAGCCTGTTGGATTTGTGCTTCAGAAAGTATCAAAAAAGTTTTGTTCTTTCTGTAGAAGTTCTTCACAAGTAAGAGACTATTGGCTAAAACTATATTGTGCTTAGAGAGTGTAGGACACAATATTTTCAGAATATCCCCTTCCACTGATTTCTACCAAATCATATGGGTTGCTTGGAATTGGGAAACAACAACAACAACAGCAACAACAACAACAAAATAACCACATCAAAGTAAAGAGCAGTGCAAACATTGTGGGAAACAAAGTGGTATATTTGGACATCAATGCAAATACCCAAGTCTGCCCTCCATGGAGCAAGAATTAATGCTGCTTTGAAGACACAAAGTTTAAAAAAATACTCATTGTGGTTATAAATAACACTTGTGCAGCCCTTCTGGGTAGTAATACTTAATTATCTTTGCTCTTAAAGTCTAACAAATGGCTAGATAATCAGTATTAAAAATACACAATTTGTCAATTGTGAAATAGTGTTATTAAAATTATCGTTGCCCTCAACTATAAAAAGGGTTTTAATCTCAGGCACCTAATTAAGATTTATAATCTTTTCTCTATAACTGACATACAAAATGTTGAATTATTGCTTTGTAGACATCAATTCATCTTATTTTAGGAATAATCTTTCTTTTCTGACATTGCCTAAGGTAGGATGCTGCTGAAATACCAGAGCGCTTCAGCCTGGGGCACTTGTAATGCTGAATGTGAGGATCATCTTCCGTGTGTGGTAGAAAGTGGTAAAGCCCAGAAGAACTCCCAAAGGGAAACGTCCAGTCACCTCTCCCGGGGAGGTGACTTTCAACTTGGTGTCTGTGTAGCGAACACAAAAGCCAACAAGGACAGAGCTTTCCTGCTAGGAATTACAGGCCACAGTCTGCAGCAGAGGAGAAGTGCGTGCAGACTCGGCTCAGGCGATGACTGCAGAGAGTCCTGTTTCTCACTTGGCACCTGATCTTATTTCCAAACTTTATCTACACTGCTAGTGGGTCAGATGGGTTGCATGAGGTAACCTTGAAAGTAGCCGAACATTAAGAATGCTGATATAAAGTCAAGAGAGAAATGTGCTACATGGATCACAGGCACAAGCAGACATGGGTTTCCACTTTCTTAGTAATTCACTAACTGCTTTCTAAACTCCTTTTCATTGATCAATTCTGGATTGGAACAGGGGCATAGCTATTCCTGTCTATACTTAAAGATCATCTTTTGTTCCAAATCAGGGTTTTGTTTTGCTTAAAGGCCTAGAGAACCTCTTTAAAATATTTCAGTAATAAAACAAGATATTTTTAGCCTTTAGAATACTAATTTAGACATACTAGTTGCAACTAGGCATTGCTTCACATAGGAATATGTTTGTTTGTTTGGTTTTTCATTTATAATACTACACGTCACGGACTCTTCAAGTATAAAAGACTTGCATCCAAGGGCTTTAAAGCAGCGAAAATCCTTGTATGGCTGGTGTAGTGGTTGATACATTGTGTCAACTTGGCCGGATGACTCCCCTGTGCACTTCCCGCTGGTAGGGGTCCCGCCCTGGGACACAATTGGTTCTGCCCCCAGAGTGACTCAGCACAAAGAGACCATATAAAGGGGCTGAGGAAGTAGTCACTCTTCACTTAGGGTTCAGTCTTCGCATTCGGCTTGGACGTCATCGCCTGGCTTGCAGCGCAGACTCTTCCACCTCCGGCTTGGATCTTCCACCTTCCGTCGCACACTCTTCAGTCTTCCCTCGCAGACCCATCAGCTGACAAATAGAGACTTGCACGAAGCACAGCAGTGAGCTTCAGACCTTGGGACTGAACTCCTCAGTTTGGAGTGTGCAGACGCCCTCTGCACACTCCTCCATCTGACTCTGCAGCTGACTGTAATTCCTTATACATTGTAAATCTTGTGTTAATATCTGTTCCTTATATCTGTTCCTCTAAGTAAAACCCTGACCAATACAGCTGGGCACGGTGGTGCACGCCTGTAATTCCAGCACTGACCAGGATGAGGCAGGAGGATCACCATGACAGCAAGGGCAGCCTGGGCTACACAAAGAGTTCAAGGGCAGCCTGGACTACATAGCAAGACCTTGTCTCAAAAGAAAAAAAAAATTACTATGAAGAAGCATTTAATTTTCCTCTAAAGTTTCACAAAATCCCCAATATCGCCAGACATAAAAAATCCCGTGATAATCATGTGCGACTATCACACGTGACAGTGATGTCAGCTGTGACAGTCAACTTCATGACAAGTCCCATCGATGTCTCTGATGAGCAATCCAGACTCAGCTGATCGGTCACCAATATTTGATGGCTATCATGTGGCGAGCAAATGACCAAGAGTGCACGTGAAGGGACAGCAAGACACTGTCCTTGCTATTAAGAGTGTTTGATAAATCTCAAAGTAATGGGGATTTAAAAAAAAAAAAAACCTACTATTTGAGGGTGATTAACAAAGGCACCATACCATTGTGGGCTATCTGGGTGGCGGAACATACAGAACAGAGTAGTGAGCCCCAGAAGAAGTTGCCAAAATGATGCCCACACCCGTTATAGTGTTGAAAGAAGGAACTGACAGCTCCTGAGGCATCCCTCAGCTTGTGAGTAACACCAGTACCTGCCAAGTGATTGCCGAGCTGTAAGAACCAGCCTAGGTCCCTGTGGCATGGACAAGGTTATTGTAGAAGGCCGAGGCAAAGCAACAAGTTCTAATGATGGGGCCACAATTTTGAAACTTCTCGATGTCGTCCATCCTGCAGCAAAGACTTTAGTGGACACTGCCAATCTCAAGATGCTGAGGTTGGTGATGACCCCACCTCTGTAAACTGCTGGCCGCAGAGTTTCTGAAGCAAGTAAAATCCTACATGGAGGAAGGCTTGCACCCCAGATCACTATCTGAGCTTTCTGCACAGCTACACAGTTGGCAATTAACAAGATCAAGGAGATCATTGTGACCATGAAGAAGCAAGATAAAGTGGAGCAGAGGAAGCTGCTGGAGCGTGTGCCATGACGGCTGAGCTCCAGGCTGGTCTCCAAGCAGAAAGCCTGCTTTGCTAAGACGGTGGCTGATGCTGTGACGATACTAGATGATTCAATGCAGCTTAAGATGGTTGGAGTCAAGATCTATAATTCTGGAGCCAAAGTTATTTTGTCCAAACTCCCCATTGGGAATGTGGTCATCCAGTACTTTGCTGATAGGGACATGTTCTCTGCCAGCGGTGTGCCTGACGAAGATTTGAAAAGGACAATGATGGCCTGCAGAGGCTCAATCTAGACCAGTGTGAATGCTCTATCAGCAGATGTGCTGGGCCGCTGCCAGCTTTTTGAAGAGACCCAGATTGGAGGTGAAAGGCACAATTTCTTCACAGGCTGCCCCAAGGCTAAGACTTGCACCTTCATCCTCCGCGGCCGAGCTGAGCAGTTCATGGAGGAGAGAGAGCAGTCTCTGCATGACACCATTGTGACTGTCAGGAAGGCCATCAAGAATGACTCACTGGTGGCTAGCGGTGGAACCATCGAGATGGAGCTCTCTAAGTACCTTCGGGATCACTCAAGGACTATCCCAAGAAAACAGCAGCTACTGATCGGGGCCTTGGAGATTATCCCACGCTAGATATGTGACAATGCTGGCTTTGATGCCACAAACATCCTGAACAAACTATGGGCTCGGTGTGCCCAGGGTGGCATGTGGTATGGGGCGGACATCAACAATGAGGACATTACTGGCAGCTGTGGAGCTTTCGTGTGGGAGCCAGCTATGGTGCGGATCAGCGCCCTAACAGCAGCCTCTGAGGCATGGGCCTGATCGTGTCCGTAGATGAGACCACCGAGAACCCTCGCTCCACCGTGGATACTCCTCCAGCAGCAGGCCCCTTGAGATCCCCCCATCACACTGGCTGGCAGCTGGCTACAGGGATGCTTGCCCTCTCTGGCTCAGGTCACTGGTATTATGAAGAAGGGGTAGTAATTGATCTGTTCTGCTCTCATTGGAGGTTATTTAAATAAAACTTAAGACTTAGAAAAAAATAAAAGAAAAAAACCAAAGGCACCCTAAATCCGGTGGATAAAACTTCATCTTTTCAGTTGTTCAAATCTTTGACTATTTTCTTTTCTCACATACAACACCCACTCTGGAAATCCTGCTGTTTCTGTCTCCCAGATATAGCCAGGACCTGAATGTATCTCACTGCCATCGCTGCTACCAGTTGGAATTTCTCACTAGACTACCGCAATAGTTTCCTAAACGCTTCTTTCTTCCACTTTTGTTTCCCTCCAGTCCAGTCTTAAGAGAGCAATCAACAAGATAAAAGGTAAAGCAGGTACCACAACAGGTTTGCTCACAATCTTCAAAAGGCTTTCTTTTCAATTAGGGTAAGAGCGAAGTCTTGACAAGGGCCTAGAAAGCCCTTCACACTGTGTCTCCTGTGATTTCTTTGACCTCACTTCCCATTGCATTTTGTGACTGTTGGAATGCTGGCCCGTGTGCACCCCAATGACAGGCATGCTGCACCTCACAAGGCTGCTTTCTCCGCCTGGAACATCCTTCCCCAGAGCACCATGTGGCTGTGTCCCATGCTGACTTCATTTCTTGGCCCAAACAGCATTTTTTATAAAAACAGAATCCCCATCTATTTTTTTTTTTTTGGACAGATAAAACTAGGGTCTTTTAATTAAAAACAATTTTAAATCAGTACATGTTTGTAGTACGTCATGAGCACATTCTCCATAGGGACTTGACACATGTACACAGCACACCACTATTTTTTTTTTTAAACCTATTTTTCTCTCTTCCCTTCCTCTTCCACTCCCATTTCTCGGTTCCCTTCCAATATAAATGAAGAGCAAAATAAAAGATAGATAATGGAAAATAGTAAAACAGATCTTTTGATCTCCCTTTTTAAATGTACAGTGCTCTCTAGCAGATCTTACTCCCTCGTGCTTGTTCTATATTTCTTCAGAGCTTGTGTCATTTTCTATTGTGAGGTATTATTTATTTATACAGCTTGTTCATGGCTTCTCTTCCCCTCATCATACTTTACTTTTAATTTTTAAATACTGTGAACTGCCTTTTGTGTCAATGGGTGCTAAGTATTTATTGAAGACTGAAGGAGCCAGTGTGCATAGGACATATTATGTTGCTCTCCACTGCCGCTGCGTGTGTGTTGTCTGTACGTGGCTGTAATGGGAAGGGTTTCCCTTATCAAGCCCTGAACACCGGCAAGACCTTAAGTACTGAACAATGTATCACCTTTAATCCTCTTGAACCCTTTGGAAGAGGGTACTGCTGTTACTTCTAGTGTCACTACTTCCCTTTTTCTAGGTGAAACTGAGCTTACCTCAGGGGGCACAGGTGATGGCACACACAGGAATCCAATCCAGACCCAGTTACTTTAACAGAGCCTATCCGGTTTGCTTTATAACATGCAGCCTTTGAAGTACTGGACAAAGGCCAGCCCAAGCCGAGACGTGAGAAAGTCACCAGTCACAACAGCCAGGATGAGAGCAGAGGACGTGCACATTTCTTCAGATTTAATTCTACACACCTAGGACACTATGTGCTCTTCACAACTCATAATTGGCCCCCAGTTTTGCATTCTCTTGGAAGGCGGTATTAATTTGCTCTATATTTAACCCTGTGTAGGAAGCTCCTAAAAAAAGTTTTTGTCAGCATTAAATATAGCCTCACTGAGGAAGGAAGTCACTGAGTCAGGCATGGACACTACTGGGGTTACCAAGGCAGCTTACCCCACGTGAGTGGGGCAGGAAATGGCTATCAAGTCTTTTCACAGTCTGAAAGAAAACGTACCACCATGATACGACTGAGGTCAACAGTTGAAAATTCTGATTTTTTTTAAAACATGAAACACCATTAAATGATCCTCCCAGGATATTCTTGAATGACCAGAAATTCACTACGTAAGTCTATGAAAAGGCTTTGCCCTGCTTCCCTAGTACTTATCAGAAGACAGTGTAATATTTTGGTACGAGCATCCGTATGGAATGAGTCAGGCCACATGGATCAGCTCCAAGGATCTCGTTGTATCTCATCAGAATCAAAATCTATGGGAAGACATTTATCTATGATAAATGCATTTGAAGAAAAGTATGTATAAAGTAAGAGAAAATACTGATAACAGACCTGAATAGTCCATGTTGAGGGAGAGAGCTTTATATCAGAGGGGATTATTTGAACTGACCCTGCAAAAGAGCACACATTTGTGCTTTGAAGTTCTCTGGTATAAAAATCTTATCTAATTATTAAAATGCAATACGACATGTTGAACACATTGTGAACAGGCATACATATTTTGACTTGGTGCTTTCATCATAAAAATATAAAAGCATTTATTTTTATTTATTAACCACTTAAGAATGCTCAGAACATCACATTTCTTTTCAGGTCGTTTTCAGATTTTCTCCTTTTTCCATTTAGAGATTTCCCAAAGAACAGCTTTGCTGGAATCTTTTCCCTGGCAGAAGGGAGGCAAATTTCATGGCAAAAACAGAAGCAATTGTGCTTCAAATTTCCAGACTAGATGCCAAGAGTCCTCACGTGGTCTGAAGAGCAAGAAGGCCCAGAAGGACTTGCTTTCTTGGCCTCTCTCATCTGAGGAGCTGCAGGCACAATCACGAGCTTAAGTGATGACATCTGAGGCTGCGAGCATTCGAAAATCACAACAGCATTAAAATGTAATTCAGTTACATTGCATTGAAATAAATAGATTGTGTTACTTTACTGCATAAATATATTGTGTTGCTTTACTGCCTTTGCTGGAGAAGTCCAAAGAGAAGAGACACACGGAAAGGTTATGCATCATTTTATTTTATGCCTGCAAAATGATAACTGACAAAATAAGATGAGCTTTCTTCTGTGCCAGGATAAATGTGCTTGTTAGCAAATGTACTAAGTAATTTTCATACTCTTTAGTATTAGCCTTTTCTTTAAATGCTCTTTGTAGAATATAGTTATAATGAGGTTATGAATTCACAAAGTAGTTGTAGAAAAACACTACATGTACAGAAAAAGGTTAGTACGTTTGTACTTAAGCCCCTCATATTTTGACCCTGCTTTCCATTAAGCTGCTGAACAATGAAAAAAATGTCCATCTTTGTAAATCAGAGACTGCTAGTATTATACATGTGAATTTTGCCAAGTAATTAGTTCCTGAGAATTCCGGCTTCTTCTGCAGAAGGGCTGTACTTACTATGAAAGGCAGGTCCTAAGGCCTAGAAGAGTGTGGCCAGGAAACATGCTGGATTTAATAAGCATTAATAATGAATGACTAAAGACATGGATAAAAGACTCTTTACTACAGAAAACATGAAGATCCATTTCCTGCCCTAGGAATTCGGCCACTTCCACCCACTCTCAGAGTAAAGCAGCAGTCCACCCAACTGGAAAGCTAACAGCAAGCTCCCCTCGCCTGTGGACAATGCCAGCTGGCCCTCCAGAACCCGGGGTGAGACTGGAGAAAGTCTTTGCTTCAAAATCTGTCTCTGAAGACTGTGGTAGTCAGGGACGCTGTCCTACAAACACAAAGGCCTGGTAAAGACTTTCCTACACAAAGCTGACGGAGTTCGTCACCCTGAGACCTGTCTTACAAGGAAGGCTCCACGGGGCTTCTCAGCCTCATGTGGGAAGGCACTAAAAGCATCAACACAGCGAGTCCCAACATGCGAACATCTGGGTCCCAAACTGTCACAGGTATGAACAAACCTCACGTTGCCACCCTTCTTAGATGTAGACAAGTAGGGGGACTAGCTCACGTGCGTGCTGCACGCTGCCACACCGGTGCTGCTGTGTACTCGCTGTGGAGCAGTTCAGGGTGCACCAGCACAGCGCGCAGTCAGGACCCAGCGTGGCCGGAAGCCGGAGAAGGAGCAGCTGACGTGGCCGGAAGCGAGGCGAAGCCGCTGGCGTGGAGGGAAGGCTGGGAGGGGCAAAGCCGCGCTCACTGCACGTTCGTGTCAAGGGTAAGGCTTACTTTCTGGACTTATGAGTGGCTCTAATTCATGAACCTTCTTCCAGAATGGAGCTCATGCATAACTTGGAGACTTAGTATAAAAACATCTGAATGTGTAAATCTCACCAAAAAAATTAGAATTCTCTCCTATTGTAATGGTGGTGCATAAATGACTTTAAATCCAGTTTAAAAGTTTTAAACAATGTGTTGTAGATATAAGAATTTGGTTTTGACTACAGTCAGATGGGATAAAACAAATGTAAACTCCAATAGCAACTCAAAATGCGGAGGAAAAGAAGAATTAATAGCATAAGTTTTCCATACACTATGAAATTTAAATTGTTATTGAATTAAAATATGAAGTTATAAGACATTTTATATATTACATGACAACCACAAAAGAAGAACCCTATAGTAGATACAAAAGTTATTATAATAAAGGAATGAAAACATACAACCACCAAAGTCATTATCACAAAGCAAAACAAGAACAAGATGAATAAAACAAAAACAAAACAGAAACAGAAACAAAGGAGCTATAAGATAGAAAGAGAACAATACAAAAGTCACAGCAAGGCCTTACCTATAAAATTACTTGAAATGTCAATGTGTAAAATTCTCCAACCAAAACTGACAAAGTGAAAAATTGATTAAAGAATAAGATGCAATGACTGGATGCCTAAAAGCGGCTCACGTTAGGGACACACAAAGACAGACAACAAAAGAATGACAATAAAAAGATACTGCTTGCAAAATGAATGCCAAAAGAGAATACATGAGGGCTGGCCAGATAGCTCAGCGGATTAAAGCGCCTGCTTAGGCAGACTCAAGGCCTGGGATTCGATCCCAGGCAGGCCATGCAGGCCCAGCTCCTGGGGTGCACTGAGACTGCGAATGAGACTGGGCATGATGGCAAGTCCCTGTAATCCCAGTGTTTGGGAGGCTGAAAACAGGAGAATGTCTATGAGTCCGATCTACTTAATGAGACCCTGTAGATGGAGCACTAAATACATTTTAAAAAAGAAAAGAAAAAGAGAATGGGTGTGCTTATAATTATATTGGACAAAAATAGATTTTAAGACTTTAAGAAATAAATGACACCTGCAAGCAGGCGCCGGGGCCAAGGGTTCAATCCCTGGGCCTACCATGCCGGCCCTGCCCCCGAGGTGTGCTGAGATGGCAATTGAGACTGGGCGTGGCAGTGTTCGCCTGTAATCCCAGTGTATTTGAACATTCCCATAGACTGAAGGCACTGGCAGACATACAAGTAGCAGAATGCACATTCCACTCCTGGAAGCATGAACATGGACAGTTCCTCAGGATACATCATTTATGAGGCAGATTCACATGTAGATGTCCCCGAAGACCTTTTTTCTATGTGCCAAGTGGGGCTCTGGAAAAGTGATCAGATTACAGCAGGGCGCCATCTGTCTTGCTGTTGGGAGGTAGGGCCAAATCAGGGGCTGGTCATGGGGTGTGGCTGGGAAGGCACTGGCATCTCCTGCCCTGGACACTTTCTTCTCTGCTTCCACAGTGCTCCCTGCCTTCCCTTCCTCCATCATCTCTCCCATTCTCTCTGCCTTTGAGCCAGCAGACCATGGGCTGGCACCTCTAAGAATCTAAGGAATGTGAGGTCACAAAACCCTCCTCTTGTTTAAGCTGCAAGGTAGAGGGTATTTTGTCCCAGCAATGAGGACCCATGACTAAGATGACCACAAGACAGAACTTCATTAAATTGAGATCAAAGTCACATCAAGAATCCTTTACGATCAAAATGGCATGAAACGAGATGTCAGCAAGAAGAGAATTTAAAAATTCACAGAAGAGTGTACATTAAAACACACTTTGAAAATACAAATGGGACAAAAAAATAAAAGAAAATATAAGGGCCAGCCAGATAGCTCCGAGGATTAAAGTGCCTGCTCGTGCAGATGCAGGGATCGGGTTTCGAACCCCAGAGTGCCATGCCAGCTCCGCCCCCAGGGCATGCTGAGGCAGCGATTGAGACTGGGTGTGGTAGTGCAAGCCTGTAATCCTAGCACTTAGGAGGCTGAAAACAGGAAGATTACGACAAGTCTGATCTGTATCGTGAGACCCTGGATTACAATACACAGATTTTTAAAAAAGAAAATATATCCTGAAAGAAAATGGAAAATATACATGAGGTGCAAAAATAGTGGTAATAAGAATAATGCTACAGCTAAAACACCATCAAAAAAGGAAAAAAAAAAACCATGTCAAATTAAAAAATTCTAACTTTGCACTATCAAGAACTAGAAGAAAGAACAATGAAAGCTCAAATTTTGTGGAAAGAAAGGATTAAATAAAAGGCCACAGAAAAGAAACCATCAAAGGTCACAAAGTACATATTGTTCTTTTATAGAAATACTAACAAAACTGATATTTCTTTAGCCTCATCAACTAAGAAAAAAGAGAATATTCAAAATGACACATGAAAGAAGAGGTATGACATCTGATGTCATAGACTGAGGATCATAAAAGGCTCCTGTGAACAGTTATACATACACAAATTTGACAGTCTAGAAGAAGCCAGTAAATTCACAGGAGGACCCAACCTACAAAAACTGAATTACGAAAAGGGAGAAAATCTGAAGGGAACTGTAATGAGTACACTGTCTCGTTAATGATAACAAACAATGAAACGAAGAAAAGCTCAGCTCAAATGACTTCACTAGTTATTTCATGAACAATGTTTTGTTTTTTTTTTTTTAATTTATGTATTTGGTACAGGATCTCATTGCACAGCTCAGACTTGTAACGATCCTCCTGTGCCAGCCTCCCCAGCTCTAGGATTACAGGCAGCGCCATCACTTCTGGTTTCAGTGGTCCGCTTGGTGTGCCCGGGGCTGGGCCAGCATGGCAGCAGTCTCAGGGATTGAACCCAGGTCCTGGTACTTGTCAGGCAGGTACTTAGCCTGCTATCTCCCTGTTCTGAATAATGGTAATTCTTAAGAAAAAAGTTAAAAAGGATGGAACACCTTCAGATTTATTTTATAAGGCCACTATTACTTTGATGTGAAAGATAAAAGACAATACAAGAAAAGGAAATTATAGGCCAATTTTAGTGATAAATAAAGATGAAAACTCAGCAAAATGCTAGTCAATTGAATTCAACAATACATTAAAAGTCTCATGCTGCTGGATCAATTGGGATTTCTGAAAGTAAGGATGATCCAATATATGCTAATCAATGAAAGAGACACACAACATCAATAGAGTGAAGTACAAAAACCTTACAATACTCTCGATAGATGCAGAAACTGATTTGTCAATATTCAGTTTTCCTTCCAAATAAAACCTCACAATAAACTGGGTACAAAATGAATGTATCCCACGGGAATAAAGGTCACATAAGATAAGCACACATCGAACAGGTACTTAACGTTGAAAAGTTGGGAGCATCTCTTCTAAAAGCAGAAAAAGACCAGGGTTCCCTTTATCACCACTGCTGCTCAGCATAGCATCTGATTTCCAACTCAAAACAATTAGGTAAGAAGTAATGAATAACCTACAGATCAGACAGACAAAAGTCAAATCATCTCTGTAGATGACGTGTAGAAGATACTAAAAACTCCACAGCGCAACTGTCTAACAAATAAATGCAAGAGTGTTTCTATGCACTAACCATGTACTGCCTGAAAAAGAAACCAAGAAAATTCTACTTACCATGGCATCTGAAAAGATAATGTGGGAATGAATTTAACAAAGAAGGCAAAAGATCTAACACTGAAAAGTATTGATGAAAGAAACTTAAGGTGACATAAATGAGAAAATATGACCTACACTTAATATTCATGAGAATATTATTTAAAATGTCTATTCTACCCAAAACTATCTATAGATCAAGTGCAACTTTTATTAAAACTCTGATGAAACTTTTTTTGTTTTTGGACAGGGTCTACAGGGTCTCACTCTGTAGATTGGACTCGTAGTGATTCTTCTGCTTACAGCCTCCCAAGTGCTGGGATTACAGGCACATACCCCCACGCCCAGTCTCAATCACCATCTCAGTGCAGCTCAGGGGCCGGGCTGGCACTGTAGGCGGGGGATCAAACTCGAGGCCCCAGCGTCTGCCTAAGCAGATGCTTTAATCTGCTGAGCTATTTGGCAGGCCCTCTAGTGGAACTTTAATAGAAATAGAAACAGTAACACCATGCAGTGTACAGAAACAGAAAACACTAAGAATTCAATGTAA
The DNA here is from genome assembly GCF_000260255.1 of Octodon degus. Lineage (NCBI taxonomy): Eukaryota > Metazoa > Chordata > Mammalia > Rodentia > Octodontidae > Octodon > Octodon degus. The sequence goes on along the minus strand of NW_004524676.1, from coordinate 929,120 downwards.
TCTCATGAAAAAAACAAAGTTAGATGTATTACACTTACTGATTTCAAGCTATGTTACAAAGTGATAGGAACCAAAACAATACAGCACTGGCATATAATAAACTCAAAGATCAATGGTACAGAATGAAGAACACTGACATAAACCCATGCACACAAAGCCAGTACTGGATAATACACAGTGGGGAAAGGGTTGTCTCATCATAAGTGATGTGGAGAAAATTCTGAATGTAAAGATATCCAGATGTAAAAGAATGAAATTAGACCCATATATCAATCATAAAAATTAACTCAAAGTGACTTAAACTAAAAAAGAGACTTAAATATCAAGCCATAAAACTTGATAAAATGGGATAAGCATAGGAAGAAACATCATTTGCACTGGTCTTAGCAACTATAATTGTGGATATGACACTAAATGTACAAGCAACAGAAGCAAGAATAAGTTAAGTGAACTGTGTCAAACTAGAAAGCCTTCGCACACAAATGAAATAATCAACAAGATCAGTGTCTTGAGCTGGCAGAAAATATTGAGATAGTGTGATTGGGGGATAATTTCCAAAATATATCAGGAGTGCTCACCACTCAGCAAAAAACCCCTAAATAGTCCCATTTAAAAGTAGGCAAAGAGTCATAGGGGTATTTTTTCTAAGATGTAAATGGCCAGCACAAATAGGAAGTGGGGTTTAACATTACAAAGCATCAGTAAACATCATCTGGAAGGCGTTGTGATGAATCCTCTTAGTTGACCAATAGGGTGGCTGCTACCAGAGGAAAGGGAACCTGTACACACCGTTGGTGGAAATGTGAATCAGAGGGCCAGCCAAATAGCTCAGCAGATTAAAGCACCTGCAAGCAGGCACAGGGGCCAGGAGTTCGACCCCTTGGCCTGCTGTGCCGGCCCTGCCCCTGGGGCAAGCTGTAATGGCAATTGAGACTGGGCGTGGTAGTGCACACCTGTAATCCCAGCACTTGGGAGGCTGTAAACAGGCGGATCACTGTGAGTTTGATCTGGTAGTGAGACCCTGAACACCCTGTAGACCCTTCCCTAAAATACAAAAACAAGCAAACAAAGAAGAACGTGAAGTAGCACAGACCTTATGGAAAATAGAGGGTGTTCAAAAAATTTGAAACTAGTATTATCATACGATCCATCAATCCCCACTTCTAGGTATATAGCTGAAGGAATCAAAACCAGTATGCAGATGAGAAATTCGTACTCTTAGGTTAACTACAGCATTGCTCACAATAGCCGAAATATGAAAACAATCTAAATGCTCGTCAATAAATGGACAGATAAGAAAATAGAAACGTGTATGTATGCATATACCTATTGGCACATGTGTGTACATATGTGTATATGAATATCCAAATATGCATATGTGCATACATCCACATGCAGGTATCATGTGTAAACATGTGTGTGTATTATATACATTTATGCATGCATTGCATGTGGGGTAAGTTCTTTCAACCATGTAAAAGAAAATTCTGCCATTTGAGACAACATGAAGAGCCCTGAAAGCATTATGCTAAGTGGGATAAATTGGAGAGAAAGATAAACTTTCTATAATCTCACTTATATATAGAAAATCAGACATTATGAAATCCATTGAAACAGTCAGCATCTAAATCATGTAATGCATAAATTCTAGGGATCTGATATTGAGCATCGTAACTATAATTATCATTACTGTATTGTACTTTTAATTTGCCAACACACACATTCACACATATGCTAATGATCAGGTCAGGTGAACAGAGATTCAGTAATTTGGTTGTACTAAGGAACTGCTTCATAATATAGAAGTATACCACCTCATCATGGTGTCATTAGTTCAGCTCATTCTTAGGAGGAAAGGAACTAAGCTGCATCTCTTGAAAGGAGAAGTATCCAAGAAATTAGTGAAACTACTACTTCCAGGACAGATCATTTCCTGAGCTCTAGAGATAGCAGCTGTTGTTCTTAGGAAACTTCAGAATCAGCCACCAATTTCATGGGAATTTTTTTCTAATTGTATGTATCTGGTACAGGGACTCACTGTGAAGCTTAGACTCATAGTGATCCTCCTGTTCAGCCTCCTCAGTGCTGGGACTACAAGCATTTGGGCTGGCCGGATGGACCCGGGCCAGGGTCAGTGCACCATGTGGTACCAGGGATCGAACCCCAGTGTCTGCACTTGCCTAAGCAGGCACTTAGACTGCTGAGTAATTTCAACTAATACTCAAGTCTTTTCCAATAATTCTAAATGCCCCTTGAACGTTCCCATTTCCTATAGCTCCACTGTTATCTTTTTAGCTGAGACCAAGATCTTAACTCCTTACCTTATATACTGCAAGATCAGGTGGAATCCCTGACCCCACACAGTTCCCTTGAAATCCATCTGCAAGTGAGTTTTTTTCCAAACTAAAAATGCATATACAAGATGTGATTAAAAATATGATGTGTTTAAATAAAAATATTATTATAATAAAAGGCACTCTGCCTGTAATCCTCTTCTAAACACTTCTCCTTGCTCCAAACACCCCTCTCCTATCCTTCTTGGCACTTTGTGAAGCAGTTTTAGAAATCATCTTTTGTGCATGTGCGTCCATGTTGACCTGATGTTCTGAACTGATTCAAAACTTTTTCGTTTCATACTCAGTTTGATACTGGAGAAGACCCAGAAGTTTCCTGGTGCCAGATCCGGGAATGGCTGGCTGAGGCCACGTCGTCATATCTTCACAAGCCTGCCTTTCTCTGGGTCGTGCCTCAGCAGCAATATTAGCTGTACTTTTAATCGCATCTTGTAAAGATACTCACAAAACACGGCATCCAGAACATGCTTTAGAGAGTGGCCAAAACAATGGGACAAGCATTTAAAGCAACAGGGGATAGTTTGGGGGCAGATGAATGTTCACGTGTCATTTACTACAATCTTAGAAATGTAAACATTCACCACAGTTGTCAGTCACCACTTGTTTTTGCCGTAGCCCTTATGATTAGCCTAATGTCTCTCTTGATTTTTCTAGTACCTTCAAAATTAACCCAACATGTTTTAAGTGATGGGTAAAGCACTGAGAGATTGAAGTTTTTTTCATCATGTGCTTAACAAGGGATTGTTAGAAATGTGGCGGGCCATATCGATGCAAACCTGCCTCTCCTAAGATGTGCAGGCTCACTGCTCCTGTGGCCCCTTGTGGGCCTCAGCCCTGGTCACTCCTCCCCGGGCTCCAAGCCTTCACGCAACACAACCTATGTGGGCAGGTCTGCAAACACCTTCACCATAGTAAAGATGCTGCTCTTTATTGCTAAGCAAACACATCCACCTGCTACACCTGAGCCCTGGTTTACCTGGTTCATCTCCTCTTAGCCTTCACATGTCCATTACAGGTTACTTCCTCTGAGAAGTTTTACCTAAACTCCTTTTCAATTGTCCCTTAGAGTCTGCCATTGAACAACAACCTCATTTTTATGGAAATATTGACTATCGAGGCTGGTGATTGCCTGTATAGACTGTTTGCTTTAATTTGTACATCATATTGTCAGAGTTTAACATGGTAGCAACATATGTAAATAGCTGCTAAGTAAATGCATAGGAATCACACTTATATTGGTTTTTGTAATTACTAGGCGAGGTCATATGGCACAGTTCTGTGAACTTTACCATCTGTATTCAATTGGAAGTTTCTTAAAGAGCTTATCACTTTTTCTTTTAATTTCCATCGAGGGCACAGCTATACATATTCCCTTAGAGAGAGAGTCATTATATGAATGGATTTTAAGAGACTACTAATTAAGACAAGTAATAAGCAGGGCGTGGCAGTTCACACTTACTACTCAAGCTCCTTGAGAGATTAAGATAGAAGGATCACAAGTTCAAGCAACTTAGGGACTTATGAAGCTACTATCTAAAAATTTAAAAGTAAAATAAAGGTTGAAAATGCAGCTCAGTTTAAAGGCTCAGTTCAAAACAAAGAAAAACAATGCAAAACAAAAACACATAAAACCCCACAAAGTAATTTCCACACTGTGGTTTACAATGGAAATACAAAGGCAGTATGTTCTTCAGAAACTAAAAGCAGGGGTAATACAGACCTGTAGGGAAGCAACAGAGAAAGCTAGGGACCGTGTATGAACCAGACTGGGGTAACCTGCCCCCTAGACAGGATTTAGCTATGGGAATTTAGGGGAAGCATTAATATACCCCATTGTTCACTACATGCAAAGAAGTCCATATAAAAGTATGGCAAAAGTTACATTGTGGAGAACCTGCTTCTCACTTGTGTATTGAACTTCTGCATAATGGATAAAAAGAGCAATATCAATTTGGTGGGGGGTGGGAGGATGATTTAGTATAACACAGAAGAAAGCTAAAAATGATAAACATTCCAGTGAATGTCCTGCTGGTTCAGGTTGCATATGCTTTGGATGTTTTTTATTTTGTTGGTGCATCTGTTTAGTTACTGCCTCTAGGTCTGGGAGCTTTGTTTTCAGGCATTGGGCCGAAGTGAGACAGGGATATGGATTAAAACTACATAAAATTCACTCATTGCTGCAGAATCACAGCACCCAGCTGAACCGAGTCAGCGTGGTGCTGGCTGTGGCTGGCCCACCTGACGGCTGTTCCCAGCAGCATGCCGCCAGTTCTCCCGGAGAAGTTTCTCCCACTGGTTTTCCTGCTAGAAACTCAGCTGTTCTCATTGTCTGAGGAGTGCAGGTCCTTGCTGCTGCTGAGGAGGGCTGTGGTTCTCTTGGGCACTGAGCATGGCTTCCCGGCTCCAGTGCAGAACTCTCACGTCCCTGGTGGTGCAGATTCTTCATCCTGCTGGCGCTGGAGTTCTAGCTTCCCCCACCGACCTTTGGGCCTTCCCAGGGTAGATCCTCGATACAGACTTGCTGGAGACGTTGCCGTGGGCTCCAGGGCTTCAGCTGGATTCTGCAGGCGGCTACCTTGGGATCCCGGCCGTCCGCCGCGCATTGTGGAGCTCTACTGCATCGGGTTCTTTATGCTCTTCTGCATTTGACTTTTTGGGTGAGTGTTACAAAACGATCTTATAAATTGTATGTATTGTATTAAACCTATTCCCTTGCAAATCCTGACTACAAATGTATTACTTTTTGAGAAGTTTGAAAAGAAAGCAATCAAATACAGTAAAATATCATCTGATAAATCAAAACCCTAAGGAGTCTTATGTGAAGTTTGTATTTAGAAGTTAACGTCCTAGGCACAGAATCCCAAGAAGTAACAGAAAAATTGGTGAAAGAGCAGCCCAGGGAACAAATACTAAACTTTTAAAAAATCAGTCTATGATACACCAAAGAGGAAGATCCTAGAGCAACAGAGAAAAAGGTACATATCCATGAAAAATTAGTTACAGAGGGAAAAAAGGCATTCATTAGCAAAGATAAAGATGGATTTCATATATATATGAATATATATGTATATATATGAATATATATGGATATATACATGGATTTCATATATAGGTATGAAATATATTTATATAAAACACGTAACAGCTTATAAGAACTATAAATACATATGAAGCTGAAAACAATCTTCTGGTAAAGTCAGTTAATTTATAAAAGACATAAAATAAAATTTCATTGAATGTACATGAAAGGAAATTTAAGAGTACAGAATCTAATGGTAAGAGTATAGTACTGAATTATAAGAGTGCAAAATACAATAAGTTTGAGAGTATAGAATCTAATTATAACTTAAGAATATAGAATATATTTAGCATAAAGTGAAAAGTACAGAATATAATTAAAATTAGAATATAACAAAAATAAAATAGCAAAGTATTGAACACAGATCAGGGTGTGGAGGAGAATGAAAACTATGGTTAAGAGGAGTTATGTGCACCTGCCAACTATCCACCATGAAGCTAATCATTTGTCCCAAATATGTAATAATACATAGTTTTAAATTAAAACATTAATACAACAAAATGAAAGACATCTGGGAGGAATCAGAGAGAACAAGGAAAGATGACAATGGCCATGTCTGTTATCTTCACTGCCAATCTAAATGGATTAAGAGACTCTTGGAGAGAGGATTGGATCATGGGGTCTACACTCCTCAGAGGACTAACCCCTGGGCTCAGAGCTGCCTGTGGTGAGGTGAGGCCTGAGGCCTGGGGAAGTGGGACTCTCAGGCTGTGCCCTGCGGGGTGATCCTTTCAGAGCTCTGCCTGACACCAGGAAGTGAGCAGCATGGCTCACCCGCCCTCTGCTGTGATGTCTTCCCTGGGAGCCAACGACCCATGGACTGAATGCCCCACAACTGTGAGCCCAACCCAGCCTTCCTCCTCTAAGCTGTGTGTGTTCTTTATTTGGCCTCAGCCATGAGAATTTGAGCAATGCAGTACTTAGGAGACAAACAGAATCAAACAGTTTAAGAGTCTTGTTCAAGAAACCTATAAAATCCTGAGCTGATAGATGCAGAGAACTACAGCTTTTGACACATGTGTATAACTATAAAACACCAAAGAGAAAGATCTTAGAGCAACAGAGAAATGCAGATATTCATGAAGAACTAATTACTCGAGTGATAAAAGACTCTGCATTAGCAATGAGAATAATAAAAGATAATATTTTCAAAGGGCCAAAGGAAAGTAACTGTCAGCTATGATCTTTGCCTAAATTACTGTAAAAGAATGAGGACAAATGAAGAAAATTTTTAGAAAACAAAGGCCAAGATTACCCCACATAAAATTTGACTAAAACTAAGTAATAATACTTGCTTATTTTGAAGAGAACGGATGCTGGAAAGAAGGAGCATAATTGGGATAAAGAAATACTGAGTAGAAAATTGGTGTACATGTTGAAAATGCCTTCTAAATAAGAGACTAAAGTAAGAGGCAAAACCAAAGTTTAACAAGAAGATGTTACATGAGGATTAAAGTATTCCCAAGTCCTTTGAGAGTAAGGTAGAAATAGCTATTAACTTTATTTTTTGGACCAAGTATGCACATAAATATTTCAAAGACAACCACTAAAATGAAAATAAGATATTTAATATCTGAGTCCCGGAGGTTAATCAGGGTACAAATGTTTGACCAATTAAAAGAAATTTAGGGAGCCGAGGAGATGAAGGTAGGTCATAGCAAAAGAAGGTGGAAACATACATAATTAAGACCCCCATATGAGCTTCTTCTAGCTGTTCTGTTGGTAGTTTATAAAAACCGAACATAATTTTAGTGTTTATTTCTATTAAATAGCACAAAATCTAAGTACATCATTCTATACTTTACATTTTTACTTTATGTAAATAAGATATAAATAAGTAGAAAAGGAAGCTGAAATTAGATTAAAATATATAATAATCCATATAAGAAATCAAAACTTGAAAGAAACAAAAATTTAAAATTTAAAGATAGATGCTGGAAAGGAAGCAGATTTTTGCAAGTGGGAAGAGAAGTAAGAGATGGAAGAATCAAGGACAGACTGCAGGGACAGCAGATGCAGAAATGAAAAGGCACTCTGGACCTGGACTGACTCCCCAAAATAAATCATCATGCACTGCAAACATGTCCTAATAAAAAAGGAAGCAAGGGAAGAAAGGAAAATACCAAGCAAGGTACTGCTCAAATAAAATGAAAAAAGGTTTGGAACAACAATATTGAGTACAAACAAAGCAGTCTTTAAAGGAAAAGGTTATTCACACCAAAGAGCAATTTTACCTGAGGCGAACAGTACAAACAAAGGTGGCGTGCTGGTAATCTATGCACTGACCACATATCAGAAAGAGTGAAACAGGAAAGCTACAAGGAACAGTTGACAATGCACTACCATAGTAAGATTTTATTGCATCACTTTTAAAAGGAACAAACAAAAGGTAGTATGGCTATTAGGAAGCAGGCATACTTAACAAATCTGAGCTAGCATATGTCATAATTGGACGTATGTGTATGAATGCATATTATGTGAGAATTATGAATATGAATGAATAGTAATGTACACACATACTGGTACTCACATGTAAGTAAATGAGAAAAAGAAGCCTATTCTCAAATTATAGAAATATTATTTTAAAGTGTCAAAACTTGGGCTGGGGAGATAGCTTGGTAATCTAAGTGCCTGCTTGGCAAGCATAAGGAATGGGGTTTGATCCCTGGTACCACAAGCCATGCTGGACCCCCAGAAACCAGGGAGTGTTGTGCTGGTGACTGAAACCAGGCATGATGGCATATACCTGGAATCCTAGTGCTGAGGAGGCTGAGACAGGAGGATTACTATTTGTCCAAGTGCATAGTGAGACCCTGTAGCAAGTCAGCAAGCAAGCAAACAAACAAACAAACAAATAATTAAAATTCTTTTAAAAATGTGTCAAAAGGCTTTCCAACCAGAACCCAGGCCCTGCCTGTGAGTGGGCCCTTCCACTGGTTGTCACTCCCCACACCCCTTTCCAGCCAGAGCCCAGGCTCTGCATATGTGTGTGGGACCTTCCACCTAGTCGTCACTCCCCAGATCCCTTTCCAGCCAGAGCACAGGCCCAGCATGTATGTGAGACCATCCTTACACTCATGTGAACATCCTCCATCAGACAGGCCTGGTGTGGAACACTGCAGCAGAACTCCCTGAAGAGAGGCTAGGGGCCAGTCCCACCCAGCTAATCCAGGAGCTGAACATCTTGCCCAATGGGCACAGGAGGTGAACTTCCATGGGTTGCAACAAGAAGAAGCTGAGCACAGCAGCCAGACCCAAGGCAGACACAACTGGATGAGTTCAAATGTGGTAGATCTAGACCTGGCAAATAGACACCTTTGCTAGACGCAGATCTATGAGAGCATCCTTTCTCTTTCTCTGTTGATTGAGAGAGGGGGTAACAGGTAACTGGGGTGAACCAGTCTGTGTGGAAGATTCCCATGTACATCAAGGGGAGATGATCAGACAGAACTTAGGGGAACTAATTAAAATACAAATTCCCAGTTTAATATCTTCTTAGTTACACAGACATAATGTTTGCACTTATGGTCTAAAATACAAAACCATTAGTTACAAAAGTTTGTCAACTGCTAAATATTACTACCCAGTGTTCCATAATTGTAATTCTGTAAATACAAAACTGTAACTACTTTAACTACATAATCTCTCTTCGGTAAGACTTTTGGCAGGTGCTAAGGTAATAACTGCACCAAAGTACTACATCAAAGGTCAGAGGACAGTGCTATACAAAATGACAAAGGAGCAAAATGCATTATTAGGCCCTAAGCCCACCCAGAACAAATGCAAGAGACACTAGCATACAAGAAATTGGAAATCACACTCCAAAATCTGTGAATTAATAGCATCTGAAGTATAGAAACAACTCCAGAAAGGTATAGAGGAAATCAGATCAGAAATAATCTCTGGGGGGCTTTGCTGGTTAGCTCAGTTGTTTGAAGCACCTCCTGGGAAAATTCAGTCAGGTGCATAATAGGTTGGGTTGATTACTGGCTCCAGAAGCTGCAGAAGAACTGCCCTTAAGACACCTGGAAGTCACACACACAAAAAAATTCTCAAATTTTTTTTACTACAAAGACAACAATATGCAATGTATTAATTATTATAACTGTCCTACTAACCTATTTTGAAACTGTCTCATTGCTAATTCTTTCTCAATAAAATTGCTATAAAAAAGAAATAAGTTCTGAAGTTAAAAAAAATAACTATAATTAAAAAATTAATAAGGGTTTCTAAAGAAGACATTGATAAAAAATAAAGGAGAATAGAAAAATGATGGAATCCTTGAATAAGAAATATAGGAAAGAAATAGAATGCCTGAAGCAGATTCAAAGGGAAATTAAAACCTCAATCACAAGCTGGCTAAAACAACTTGAATGAAAGTGAAAATAGACTTTCAGACCTTGAAGACACCATTGCAGCTAGTGAAAAGATAAGAAAAGATCTCTTAAAAACAACTAGGATGCAGAAAAAGATAGTACAACATCTGCAAGATGATTCAAAGATGAACAATGTAAGAGTAATAGACATCAATGAGAAGGAAGAAGTCAATACAAGTGATATAAAAAAGAATATGGGCAGAAGTAATGGCAGAAAACTTCCCAAATATGGATAAACAATTTGACCTTCAGGTAACTGAGGCATATAGAACTACAAATAACATTAACCCAATTAAAAACACACCCAGATATATAATAATCTAGATACCAGAAATCCAGCACAAAAACAATATATTAAAAGCTGCTAGAGAAAAGAAATAGATCACATTTAAAGGAAAACCCATCAGAATAATGGCATATTTCTCTTCACAAACTATCAAGTCAAGAAGAGCATGGAGCAGAGTACGTCAAGTCCTCCAAGAAAACAAATTCTAGCCCAGATTGCTATATCCTGCAAAACTCTCTTTCTTGCCTGATGCAGAACTGAAATACTTCCATGAGAAGAACAACTAAAGAATTTCATGATGACAAAGCCAACCCTATACGGAATACTAAAAGATATTCTAGAGAGGGACCAAAATGACCACACCTCCATGAATGAGAATGGAAAGAACTTAACAAATAGGGCAAACAATTAAACACAGGAGAAAAAAGGGTAAACAACAGCAAGTAAATAACATATCAAACATAAGCCAATATATCTCAATTATAATCATCGGTGTAAATGGACTCAATTCACCAATTAAAAGAAATAGACTAGCAGAGGGGATTAGGAAGCAAAATCCAATAATATGTTGTATACAAGAAACACACTTAATTTATAAAGAAATTCATAGGCTGAAAATCAAAGGATGGAAAACAATACTACATGCCCCAGCACCTCAGAAAAAAAGCAGGGGTAGCAATACTGTTCGCAAAC